>NC_134518.1:7089621-7284621 GCF_027942865.1 Odontesthes bonariensis | reverse complement strand
GCTATATACGCCTTACTTCAAAAGTACACTCCTTCGGGTAAGTAAAATTCTTGTGCCTTGTGCAAACCTCTGTGCCAGTGAGGATGCTCAGAAGATCCTAGAATCATGAACTGATCCCGGCCATTTAGCCTCAATGTTGGAAATTAAATGACCTCCATCACAGATCATCTGTATGCACGGAGGATAGGAGTCAATAATGAGGTACTTGGTTTCACAGGGCATAAATATAACATTGCTCATCATTACTCAAAGGGGTAGATGTGGTGTTTTTCGAAATGAGAAATCCAGTTCGGTAACATGTCATTTCTCCGACGCCCCTTTGGTCCGACCCGTCAATATTCCGAAAATTTCCCATTGATCCTACAGCTACTTGTGTTTTGTAACATTTATTATTATCGCTCATTTTGAACAAACAAACTCAATAAGCCTTCTTTTCCTGAACATTTACAATATGTTACTGTCCACATCTCACATTCTGTATTAAAACATCACAAAAATAAAGAACAAAAATTGCATTGCGAAACCCTCATTACTCGACTGATAACAACTCTGCAATTAGCACATTACCTAAAGAAAACTAATAATTATTACAGTTCAACCATAAATTGCCCCTGGAAGACACAAGGAAAGAAAATGTGATCACACACGAACATTTGCAGCAGCAGAAAACTCTCAAGGACAGAGCACGCTCCTTCACACCAGCCTCGTGAACGCGCAGCACCCTCTGTCCCCCTGAAAGCCAAAACACCTTCACTCGCCTGTTGAGAATAGAACTTTAGAAACTTAACACCAATCACAGCAGTATTCAATAATTCAATAATAACAAGATGCACGCAACGAAAATACAGAATCTTAAAGAAATAAACACTCAGCGTTTAAAACTCACAGCACATTACTGCAACAACTTCTTATCTCCCCAAGTTTTTAATGTGGCAACTATAACAATTAAGCAAATTATAACAATGAAGCAAATTATAACAATGAAGCAAATCTGAGTTTAACTTAAAATACTACGAATACTCAAAAGTCAAGGGATGATATGAGTCAGAACCTTTTTTCTTTTCTTCTCTTTCTTGATTCACACAAACCAGCAGGACTCCACACACATTGACAGACAAACAGAGACCGGTCCCACGCACCCACACCAAGTCAGTCGATCACCAAGTCGGTCGATCAAAGTTTTGTCAGTCACCGTTCAAATCTTCACATTTTTAAATTATCAATTTCTTTCATTTAGACTTTTAATTTTTCAGGAGATGTGTGTGTCGGCAATATATGGAATACAAAATGTGTTTTCCCTACAAGCCTTGTGATATGGTTTCTTGACCAAAGCAACAGATGCTGACGTGTACTTTACCAGCTTCGCTGTGACCTCTTAATAAAAATCTCCTGTGGCCAATTTCATAAACGAATTTGAATTTTCTTCTCAAAATGTCTTTATACTGAGGTCTCGGATAACTCCAAAGAGTTCTAGGCAGATATATAAAATTATATAAACATATATACTTAAAATGTGCTCCTCATAGAACTGGATTTTTTCATTTCAGAGTTTTTTTTTTTGAAAGCCTGATTGATTCAATCGTTGAACTTTAATGTTCGCCAGTCAATCAATTATCAGTATTCGTTTTACTCCTTGACTAGTGAAAATAATTTTCACGTATGTTTAATGAGTCTAGTGTACCCCGTACTCCCGTCAGTGTTCCTCCCCCCAATGCATTGAAGGATGGCTGATAGAATGCAAGAGGTACCATTGATGGTTGCTCAACAACCTACCCGCTTCTTTACAGCTATTAATTAATCCAGTTTGAATTCATCCGATTCACAATTGGCCGGAGCGCAGCGACTATAGTCCTTCTTAATTACCAACAAAAAAATACAATACAACCACACAAGCCCGACCAACTGACCACAGCTGTCTGCTTTACAACTCACATCAGCTGCTGTTTACCCAATTTTATCCCAATTCAAACATATGGCACCTCTTGGCCCAAAATTTCCCAAACAATTTCAGCAGCCCCCCTGCGCAGAAGTAAACAATGGAAGAGCTTACCGTGTGCAGGATCCGTCTCTCTCCTGTGTTCTTTTAAATTTGGGGAAGCCGGAAGAAGCCGTCAGCTGTGCTCTACTAACAGAGATCAACTGTAATGGTAGGAACAAAATCCCACCTGCCGGCTTGTTACAGCTGATGTCGGCTGTCGGGGCACAGAGGACACGCTCCGCCGGGATCCAGATGCAAAATCTCACGAATTCGGGGTCACCATTATGTTGTGGAGAAATTAGAGTCGAATCCCGCGTTGGTCAGCCGTCCATTGGGGAGTTTATTGAACAAACCGTCACAGCAAATGTGCATACAGAATGTACAAAATGTCCGACGAGCTCATTTTGGGACACCCTTTTATACCGTTTTATCATAACAAGTGTACGTGGCCCTCTCTGGAGGCGCCTAGCTTTCGCAGTTTATCATAAACACGCTCATTCTAACTATCAACAATATTCATATGAATCAGTCAACAAGGCCCAGGATGTAACTAGGCCAGAAGTCATGAGCATGTCATGACATCCTTCTCCCACACCATTAGGTGGCGCTGTAGTTGGATGTCACTATTTTATATGTGCACGTTCAGGCTGGGTCCAGCAATCACCGTATGAAGGTTTGGACAGATTAGATAATGTATGTGGGAGTTATAAGCGACTTAATTTTTTATGGCGAGTCATAAATTTGAGGCGTCGCCACGGCCACGCCCTTTGAGGTTTGAAAAAGTTTCTCCATGATTTATTCCCCCCATGTCTTAAGAGTAACCTGGCCAAGTTTGAAGTCTGTAGCATTAAATCTGTAGGACGAGTTCGATCAAATGCGAGATGTGGAAAAAAAGAGATGTTTCCAACCCCCAGCAGGTGGCGATATAGTTGGATGTCGTTATGATAATATGTGCGCGTTCAGGCTGGTTCCAGCATTCACCGTATGAAGTTTGGGACAGATTGGATAATGTATGTGGGAGTTATAAGCGACCTAATTTTTTGTGGCGAGTGATGGCGAGTCATCAAACTTTGAGGCGTCGCCACGGCCACGCCCTTTAAGTTTTGAAAACGTTTCCCCATGAATTTTCCCCCCCCATGTCTTAAGAGTAACCTGGCCAAGTTTGAAGTCTGTAGCAGTAAATCTGTAGGACAAGTTCGATCTTATACAAGGCATGGAATCGGCATAAAATGGCACGAAAACGCACTTTCCATCCAAAATGGCCGACTTCCTGTGGACGTGGGACCATGGCGGCATGAGACTTTTTTGTGCGTCTTGGCATGATGAATGAGTGTACCGAATTTCGTCATCCCACGCAAAACTAATCCTATTGCGGGGACAATTTTTAAGCATCGTAGGGGGCGCTACAGAGCCAATAAGCGACTACCAAAAATATAAAGTTTAGATTCTTTCATGTCGTCGAACGGCACGTGGCGCTCGCAAAATTTCCTGAGTTTTCGCATACCTTTTGCAAAGAATGAGAAAGAAAGAAAGAATAATAATAATAATAATAAACCTTACAGATACAATAGGGTCCTTGCAGTTTCACTGCTCGGTCCCTAATAACTAGAAAGCTGCAAGCAGCTGTGAGCGGGACCGAGGTGTGCGTACGTTGGGATGTGCGTACGTTGGGGCATGCGCTGGACGCTGGGGCTGCAGCTCTGCCCACACGCACGATATCCTCTGCGTAAGTACGAGCACATAAAAACCCCAATGCGGAGGGGTTTTATGAAAATTTGTAGGGGGCGCCACTGAGCCATTTAGCACCGCCCACACACAATACTCTTTACATACGTACGAGGTCGACAAGGCGGACGTGTGTACCAAGTTTCATGACTTTGCGATGATGATAAGGCTTTCAAATCAATAACGCCATCACACGATTTTCACCGCCTGAACACGCCCACGCCGTTCAGAGTTTGGAAAAGTTTCTCAAGATTTTTATTCCCCCCTTGCTTAAGAGTAACCTGGCTGAGTTTGAAGATTTTAGCATGAAATATGTAGGAGGAGTTTGATCAAGAGCGAGGTGTGAAAAAAAAAAGAAGATGTTTCCGACCACCATTAGGTGGCGCTGTAGGTGGATGTCACTATTTTATATGTGCGCGTTCAGGCTGGGTCCAGCATTCACCGTATGACGTTTGGGACAGATTGGATAATGTGTGTGGAAGTTATAAGCGACTTAATTCTTCATGACGAGTCATAACTTTGAGGCGTTGCCACGGCCACGCCCTTTGAGGTTTGAAAAAGTTTCTCCAGGATTGTTTTCCCCCATGTCTTAAGAGTACGCTGGCCAAGTTTGAAGTCTATAGCATTAAATCTGTAGGACGAGTTCGATCAAATGCGAGGTGTGGATAGAAAAAGACATTTCCAACCACCAGCAGGTGGCGCTATAGGTGGATGTCACTATGATAATATGTGTGCTTTCAGGCTGTGTCAAGCAATCACCGTATGGAGTCTGGGACAGATTGGATAATGTATGTCGGAGTTATAAGCGACTTAATTTTTTGAGGCCAGTGATGGCGAGTCATCAAACTTTGAAGCGTCGCTACGGCCACGCCCTTTATGTTTTGAAAAAGTTTCCCCATGAATTTTTCCCCTCATGTCTTAAGAGTAACCTGGCCAAGTTTGAAGTCTGTAGCATGAAATCTGTAGGACAAGTTCGATCTTATGCAAGGCATGGAATCGGCTAAAAACTGCAAGAAAACGCACTTTCCATCAAAAATGGCCGCCTTCCTGTGGACGTGGGACCATGGCGGCATGAGACCTTTTTGTGCGTCTGGGCATGATGAATGAGTGTACCAAATTTCGTCGTCCCACGCAAAACTAACCCCAATGTGTGGACCATTTTTAAGTACCCTAGGGGGCGCCACTGAGCCACTTTGCTCCGCCCACATACCCTTCACATACGTACGAGGTGTTCAGGATGGACGTGTGTACCAAGTTTCATGACGTTGTGATGATAATAAGGCTTCCAAATCACAAACACCATCACACGATTTTCACCGCCTGGCCACGCCCGAATTGTTCAGCGTTTGGAAAAGTTTCTCCATGAATTTTTGCCCCCATGTCTTAAGAGTAACCTGGCCAAGTTTGAAGCTTGTAGCATTCAATATGTAGGAGGAGTTTGATAAAATACGAGTTTTGGAAAAACAGAGACGTTTCCAACGACCAGCAGGTGGCGCTATAGGTGGTTGTCACTATTTTATACGTGCACGTTCAGGCTGGGTCCAGCAATCAACATATGAAGTTTGGGACAGATTGGATAATGTGTGTGGAAGTTATAAGCGACTTAATTCTTCATGGCGTGTCATAACTTTGAGGCGTCGCCACGGCCACTCCCTTTGAGGTTTGAAAAAGTTTCTCCATGATTCTTTCCCCCCATGTCTCAAGAGTAACCTGGCCAAGTTTGAAGTTTGTAGCATTAAATCTGTAGGACAAGTTCGATCAAATGCGAGATGTGGAAAAGAAGAGATGTTTCCGACCCCCAGCAGGTGGCGCTATAGGTGGATGTCATTATGATAATATGTGCGCGTTTAGGCTGGGTCCAGCATTCACCGTATGAAGTTTGGGACAGATTGGATAATGTATGTGGGAGTTATAAGCGACTTCATTTTTCGTGGCGAGTGATGGCGAGTCATCAAACTTTGAGGCGTCGCCACGGCCACGCCCTTTAAGTTTTGAAAAAGTTGGCCAATGAATTTTTCCCTCCATGTCTTAAGAGTAACCTGGCCAAGTTTGAAGTCTGTAGCATTAAATCTGTAGGACAAGTTCGATCTTATGCAAGGCGTGGAATCGGTCAAAAATGGCACGAAAATGCACTTTCCATCCAAAATGGCCGCCTTCCTGTGGACGTGGGACCATGGCGGCAAGAGACTTTTTTGTGCGTCTGGGCATGATGAATGAGTGTACCGAATTTCGTCGTCCCACGCGAAACTAATCCTATTAAGGGGACCATTTTTAAGCATCGTAGGGGGCGCTACAGAGCCAATGAGCGACTCCCAAAAATATAAAGTTTAGATTCTTTCATGTCGTCGACCGGCACGTGGCGCTCGCAAAATTTCCTGAGTTTTCGCATACCTTTTGCAAAGAATAAGAAAGAAAGAAAGAATAACTAGAAAGCTGCAAGCAGCTGTGAGCGGGACCGAGTGTGCGTACGTTGGGATGTGCGCACGTTGGGCATGCGCTGGACGCCGTAGTCGCGCAGCTCTACACGCACGATTCCCATTGCGTACGTACGAGCACACAATAACCCCAATGCATAGGGGTTTTTGAAAATTTCTAGGGGGCGCCACTGAGCCATTTTGCTCCGCCCACACACAATACCCTTTACATACGTACGAGGTCGTCAGGGTGGATGTGTGTACCAAGTTTCATGACTTTGCGATGATGATAAGGGTTTCATATTACAAACGGCATCACACGATTTTCAACTCTGGCCACGCCCACACCGTTCAGAGTTTGGAAAAGTTTCTCCATGAAGTTTTGCCCCCATGTCTTAAGAGTAACCTGGCCAAGTTTGAAGATTTTAGCATGAAATATGTAGGAGGAGTTTGATCAAATAAGAGGTGTGGAAAAAAATGAAATTTCCAACCACCATTAGGTGGCGCTGTAGGTGGATATCACTTTTTTATATGTGCACGTTCAGGCTGGGTCCAGCATTCACCGTATAAAGTTTGGGACAGATTGGATAATGTTTGTGGGAGTTATAAGCGACTTGATTTTTTATGGCGAGTCATAAATTTGAGGCGTCGCCACGGCCACGCCCTTTGAGGTTTGAAAAAGTTGGCCAATGATTTTTTCCCCCATGTCTTAAGAGTAACCTGGCCAAGTTTGAAGCTTGTAGCATGAAATCTGTAGGAGGAGTTTGATCAAATAAGAGGTGTGGAAAAAAAAAGAAATTTCCAACCACCAGCAGGTGGCGCTGTAGGTGGATATCACTTTTTTGTATGTACACATTCAGGCTGGGTCCAGCAGTCACCGTATGAAGTTTGGGACAGATTGGATAATGTATGTGGGAGTTATAAGCGACTTCATTTTTCGTGGCGAGTGATGGCGAGTCATCAAACTTTGAGGCGTCGCCACGGCCACGCCCTTTAAGTTTTGAAAAAGTTGGCCAATTAATTTTTCCCTCCATGTCTTAAGAGTAACCTGGCCAAGTTTGAAGTCTGTAGCATTAAATCTGTAGGACAAGTTCGATCTTATACAAGGTGTGGAATCGGTCAAAAATGGCACGAAAACGCATTTTCCATCCAAAATGGCCGACTTCCTGTGGACGTGGGACCATGGCGGCCTGAGACTTTTTTGTGCATCTTGGCATGATGAATGAGTGTACCGAATTTCGTCGTCCCACGCGAAACTAATCCTATTGCGGGGACAATTTTTAAGCATCGTAGGGGGCGCTACAGAGCCAATGAGCGACTCCCAAAAATATAAAGTTTAGATTCTTTCATGTTGTCGACTGGCAGGTGGCGCTCGCAAAATTTCCTGAATTTTCGCATACCTTTTGCAAAGAATAAGAAAGAAAGAAAGAAAGAATAATAATAACTAGAAAGCTGCAAGCAGCTGTGAGCGGGACCGAGTGTGCGTACGTTGGGATGTGCGCACGTTGGGATGTGCGCACGTTGGGCATGCGCTGGACGCCGTAGTCGCGCAGCTCTGCCCACACGCACGATTCCCATTGCGTACGTACGAGCACACAATAACCCCAATGCATAGGGGTTTTTGAAAATTTCTAGGGGGCGCCACTGAGCCATTTTGCTCCGCCCACACACAATACCCTTTACATACGTACGAGGTCGTCAGGGTGGATGTGTGTACCAAGTTTCATGACTTTGCGATGATGATAAGGGTTTCATATTACAAACGGCATCACACGATTTTCAACTCTGGCCACGCCCACACCGTTCAGAGTTTGGAAAAGTTTCTCCATGAAGTTTTGCCCCCATGTCTTAAGAGTAACCTGGCCAAGTTTGAAGATTTTAGCATGAAATATGTAGGAGGAGTTTGATCAAATAAGAGGTGTGGAAAAAAATGAAATTTCCAACCACCATTAGGTGGCGCTGTAGGTGGATATCACTTTTTTATATGTGCACGTTCAGGCTGGGTCCAGCATTCACCGTATAAAGTTTGGGACAGATTGGATAATGTTTGTGGGAGTTATAAGCGACTTGATTTTTTATGGCGAGTCATAAATTTGAGGCGTCGCCACGGCCACGCCCTTTGAGGTTTGAAAAAGTTGGCCAATGATTTTTTCCCCCATGTCTTAAGAGTAACCTGGCCAAGTTTGAAGCTTGTAGCATGAAATCTGTAGGAGGAGTTTGATCAAATAAGAGGTGTGGAAAAAAAAAGAAATTTCCAACCACCAGCAGGTGGCGCTGTAGGTGGATATCACTTTTTTGTATGTACACATTCAGGCTGGGTCCAGCAGTCACCGTATGAAGTTTGGGACAGATTGGATAATGTATGTGGGAGTTATAAGCGACTTCATTTTTCGTGGCGAGTGATGGCGAGTCATCAAACTTTGAGGCGTCGCCACGGCCACGCCCTTTAAGTTTTGAAAAAGTTGGCCAATGAATTTTTCCCTCCATGTCTTAAGAGTAACCTGGCCAAGTTTGAAGTCTGTAGCATTAAATCTGTAGGACAAGTTCGATCTTATACAAGGTGTGGAATCGGTCAAAAATGGCACGAAAACGCATTTTCCATCCAAAATGGCCGACTTCCTGTGGACGTGGGACCATGGCGGCCTGAGACTTTTTTGTGCATCTTGGCATGATGAATGAGTGTACCGAATTTCGTCGTCCCACGCGAAACTAATCCTATTGCGGGGACAATTTTTAAGCATCGTAGGGGGCGCTACAGAGCCAATGAGCGACTCCCAAAAATATAAAGTTTAGATTCTTTCATGTTGTCGACTGGCAGGTGGCGCTCGCAAAATTTCCTGAATTTTCGCATACCTTTTGCAAAGAATAAGAAAGAAAGAAAGAAAGAATAATAATAACTAGAAAGCTGCAAGCAGCTGTGAGCGGGACCGAGTGTGCGTACGTTGGGATGTGCGCACGTTGGGATGTGCGCACGTTGGGCATGCGCTGGACGCCGTAGTCGCGCAGCTCTGCCCACACGCACGATTCCCATTGCGTACGTACGAGCACACAATAACCCCAATGCATAGGGGTTTTTGAAAATTTCTAGGGGGCGCCACTGAGCCATTTTGCTCCGCCCACACACAATACCCTTTACATACGTACGAGGTCGTCAGGGTGGATGTGTGTACCAAGTTTCATGACTTTGCGATGATGATAAGGGTTTCATATTACAAACGGCATCACACGATTTTCACCTCTGGCCACGCCCACACCGTTCAGAGTTTGGAAAAGTTTCTCCATGAAGTTTTGCCCCCATGTCTTAAGAGTAACCTGGCCAAGTTTGAAGATTTTAGCATGAAATATGTAGGAGGAGTTTGATCAAATAAGAGGTGTGGAAAAAAATGAAATTTCCAACCACCATTAGGTGGCGCTGTAGGTGGATATCACTTTTTTATATGTGCACGTTCAGGCTGGGTCCAGCATTCACCGTATAAAGTTTGGGACAGATTGGATAATGTTTGTGGGAGTTATAAGCGACTTGATTTTTTATGGCGAGTCATAAATTTGAGGCGTCGCCACGGCCACGCCCTTTGAGGTTTGAAAAAGTTGGCCAATGATTTTTTCCCCCATGTCTTAAGAGTAACCTGGCCAAGTTTGAAGCTTGTAGCATGAAATCTGTAGGAGGAGTTTGATCAAATAAGAGGTGTGGAAAAAAAAAGAAATTTCCAACCACCAGCAGGTGGCGCTGTAGGTGGATATCACTTTTTTGTATGTACACATTCAGGCTGGGTCCAGCAGTCACCGTATGAAGTTTGGGACAGATTGGATAATGTATGTGGGAGTTATAAGCGACTTCATTTTTCGTGGCGAGTGATGGCGAGTCATCAAACTTTGAGGCGTCGCCACGGCCACGCCCTTTAAGTTTTGAAAAAGTTGGCCAATGAATTTTTCCCTCCATGTCTTAAGAGTAACCTGGCCAAGTTTGAAGTCTGTAGCATTAAATCTGTAGGACAAGTTCGATCTTATACAAGGTGTGGAATCGGTCAAAAATGGCACGAAAACGCATTTTCCATCCAAAATGGCCGACTTCCTGTGGACGTGGGACCATGGCGGCCTGAGACTTTTTTGTGCATCTTGGCATGATGAATGAGTGTACCGAATTTCGTCGTCCCACGCGAAACTAATCCTATTGCGGGGACAATTTTTAAGCATCGTAGGGGGCGCTACAGAGCCAATGAGCGACTCCCAAAAATATAAAGTTTAGATTCTTTCATGTCGTCGACTGGCAGGTGGCGCTCGCAAAATTTCCTGAATTTTCGCATACCTTTTGCAAAGAATAAGAAAGAAAGAAAGAAAGAATAATAATAACTAGAAAGCTGCAAGCAGCTGTGAGCGGGACCGAGTGTGCGTACGTTGGGATGTGCGCACGTTGGGATGTGCGCACGTTGGGCATGCGCTGGACGCCGTAGTCGCGCAGCTCTACCCACACGCACGATTCCCATTGCGTACGTACGAGCACACAATAACCACAATGCATAGGGGTTTTTGAAAATTTCTAGGGGGCGCCACTGAGCCATTTTGCTCCGCCCACACACAATACCCTTTACATACGTACGAGGTTGTCAGGGTGGACGTGAGTACCAAGTTTCATGACTTTGCGATGATGATAAGGCTTTCATATTGCAAACGCCATCACACGATTTTCACCTCTGGCCACGCCCACACCGTTCAGAGTTTGGAAAAGTTTCTCCATGAAGTTTTGCCCTCATGTCTTAAGAGTAACCTGGCCAAGTTTGAAGATTTTAGCATGAAATATGTAGTAGGAGTTTGATCAAATAAGAGGTGTGGAAAAAAATGAAGCTTCCAACCACCATTAGGTGGCGCTGTAGGTGGATATCACTTTTTTATATGTGCACGTTCAGGCTGGGTCCAGCATTCACCGTATGAAGTTTGGGACAGATTGGATAATGTATGTGGGAGTTATAAGCGACTTAATTTTTTATGGCCCGTCATAAATTTGAGGTGTCGCCACGGCCACGCCCTTTGAGGTTTGAAAAAGTTGGCCAATGATTTTTTCCCCCCATGTCTTAAGAGTAACCTGGCCAAGTTTGAAGTCTGTAGCATTAAATCTGTAGGAGGAGTTTCATCAAATGCGAGGTGTGAAAAAAAAAAGACATTTCCAACCACCAGCAGGTGGCGCTGTAGGTGGATGTCACTATTTTATATGTGAGCTTTCAGTCTGGGTCCAGCATTCACCGTATGAAGTTTGGGACAGATTGGATAATATATGTGGGAGTTATAAGCAACTTCATTTTTCGTGGCGAGTGATGGCGAGTCATCAAACTTTGAGGCGTCGCCACGGCCACGCCCTTTAAGTTTTGAAAAAGTTGGCCAATGAATTTTTCCCCTCATGTCTTAAGAGTAACCTGGCCAAGTTTGAAGTCTGTAGCATGAAATCTGTAGGACAAGTTCGATCTTATGCAAGGCATGGAATCGGCTAAAAACTGCAAGAAAACGCACTTTCCATCAAAAATGGCCGCCTTCCTGTGGACGTGGGACCATGGCGGCATGAGACCTTTTTGTGCGTCTGGGCATGATGAATGAGTGTACCAAATTTCGTCGTCCCACGCAAAACTAACCCCAATGTGTGGACCATTTTTAAGTACCCTAGGGGGCGCCACTGAGCCACTTTGCTCCGCCCACATACCCTTCACATACGTACGAGGTGTTCAGGATGGACGTGTGTACCAAGTTTCATGACGTTGTGATGATAATAAGGCTTCCAAATCACAAACACCATCACACGATTTTCACCGCCTGGCCACGCCCGAATTGTTCAGCGTTTGGAAAAGTTTCTCCATGAATTTTTGCCCCCATGTCTTAAGAGTAACCTGGCCAAGTTTGAAGCTTGTAGCATTCAATATGTAGGAGGAGTTTGATAAAATACGAGTTTTGGAAAAACAGAGACGTTTCCAACGACCAGCAGGTGGCGCTATAGGTGGTTGTCACTATTTTATACGTGCACGTTCAGGCTGGGTCCAGCAATCAACATATGAAGTTTGGGACAGATTGGATAATGTGTGTGGAAGTTATAAGCGACTTAATTCTTCATGGCGTGTCATAACTTTGAGGCGTCGCCACGGCCACTCCCTTTGAGGTTTGAAAAAGTTTCTCCATGATTCTTTCCCCCCATGTCTCAAGAGTAACCTGGCCAAGTTTGAAGTTTGTAGCATTAAATCTGTAGGACAAGTTCGATCAAATGCGAGATGTGGAAAAGAAGAGATGTTTCCGACCCCCAGCAGGTGGCGCTATAGGTGGATGTCATTATGATAATATGTGCGCGTTTAGGCTGGGTCCAGCAATCACCGTATGGAGTTTTGGACAGATTGGATAATGTATGTGGGAGTTATTAGCGACTTAATTTTTTGAGGCGAGTGATGGCGAGTCATCAAACTTTGAAGCGTCGCCACGACCACACCCTTTGAGGTTTGAAAAAGTTTCCCCATGAATCCCCCCCCCATGTCTTAAGAGTAACCTGGCCAAGTTTGAAGTCTGTAGCATTAAATCTGTAGGACAAGTTCGATCTTAAGCAAGGCGTGGAATCGGTCAAAAATGGCACCAAAACGCACTTTCCATCCAAAATGGTCGCCTTCCTGTGTACGTGGGACCATGGCGGCAAGAGACCTTTTTGTGCGTCTGGGCATGATGAATGAGTGTACCAAATTTCGTCGTCCCACGCGAAACTAATCCTATTGCGGGGACCATTTTTAAGCATCATAGGGGGCGCTACAGAGTCAATGAGCGACTCCCAAAAATATAAAGTTTAGATTCTTTCATGTCGTCGACTGGCAGGTGGCGCTCGCAAAATTTCCTGAGTTTTCGCATACCTTTTGCAAAGAATAACTAGAAAGCTGCAAGCAGCTGTGAGCGGGACCGAGGTGTGCGTACGTTGGGGTGTGCGCACGTTGGGGCATGCGCTGGACGCTGGAGCTGCAGCTCTGCCCACACGCACGATATCCTCTGCGTACGTACAAACGCATAATAACCCCAATGCGGAGGGGTTTTTGAAAATTTCTAGGGGGCGCCACTGAGCCATTTTGCTCCGCCCACACACAATACCCTTTACATACGTACGAGGTCGTCAGGGTGGACGTGAGTACCAAGTTTCATTACTTTGCGATGATGATAAGGCTTTCATATTACAAACGCCATCACACGATTTTCACCTCTGGCCACGCCCACACCGTTCAGAGTTTGGAAAAGTTTCTCCATGAAGTTTTGCCCTCATGTCTTAAGAGTAACCTGGCCAAGTTTGAAGATTTTAGCATGAAATATGTAGGAGGAGTTTGATCAAATAAGAGGTGTGGAAAAAAATGAAGTTTCCAACCACCATTAGGTGGCGCTGTAGGTGGATATCACTTTTTTATATGTGCACGTTCAGGCTGGGTCCAGCATTCACCGTATGAAGTTTGGGACAGATTGGATAATGTATGTGGGAGTTATAAGCGACTTAATTTTTTATGGCGCGTCATAAATTTGAGGTGTCGCCACGGCCACGCCCTTTAAGTTTTGAAAAAGTTGGCCAATGATTTTTTCGGCCCATGTCTTAAGAGCAACCTGGCCAAGTTTGAAGGTTTTTGCATTAAATATGTAGGAGGAGTTCGATCAAATGCGAGGTGTGGAAAAAAAAAAGACATTTCCAACCACCAGCAGGTGGCGCTATAGGTGGATGTCACTATTTTATATGTGAGCTTTCAGTCTGGGTCCAGCATTCACCGTATGAAGTTTGGGACAGATTGGATAATGTATGTGGGAGTTATAAGCGACTTCATTTTTCGTGGCGAGTGATGGCGAGTCATCAAACTTTGAGGCGTCGCCACGGCCACGCCCTTTAAGTTTTGAAAAAGTTGGCCAATGAATTTTTCCCTCCATGTCTTAAGAGTAACCTGGCCAAGTTTGAAGTCTGTAGCATTAAATCTGTAGGACAAGTTCGATCTTATGCAAGGCGTGGAATCGGTCAAAAATGGCACGAAAATGCACTTTCCATCCAAAATGGCCGCCTTCCTGTGGACGTGGGACCATGGCGGCAAGAGACTTTTTTGTGCGTCAGGGCATGATGAATGAGTGTACCGAATTTCGTCGTCCCACGCGAAACTAATCCTATTAAGGGGACCATTTTTAAGCATCGTAGGGGGCGCTACAGAGCCAATGAGCGACTCCCAAAAATATAAAGTTTAGATTCTTTCATGTCGTCGACCGGCACGTGGCGCTCGCAAAATTTCCTGAGTTTTCGCATACCTTTTGCAAAGAATAAGAAAGAAAGAAAGAATAACTAGAAAGCTGCAAGCAGCTGTGAGCGGGACCGAGTGTGCGTACGTTGGGATGTGCGCACGTTGGGCATGCGCTGGACGCCGTAGTCGCGCAGCTCTGCCCACACGCACGATTCCCATTGCGTACGTACGAGCACACAATAACCCCAATGCATAGGGGTTTTTGAAAATTTCTAGGGGGCGCCACTGAGCCATTTTGCTCCGCCCACACACAATACCCTTTACATACGTACGAGGTCGTCAGGGTGGATGTGTGTACCAAGTTTCATGACTTTGCGATGATGATAAGGGTTTCATATTACAAACGGCATCACACGATTTTCACCTCTGGCCACGCCCACACCGTTCAGAGTTTGGAAAAGTTTCTCCATGAAGTTTTGCCCCCATGTCTTAAGAGTAACCTGTCCAAGTTTGAAGATTTTAGCATGAAATATGTAGGAGGAGTTTGATCAAATAAGAGGTGTGGAAAAAAATGAAATTTCCAACCACCATTAGGTGGCGCTGTAGGTGGATATCACTTTTTTATATGTGCACGTTCAGGCTGGGTCCAGCATTCACCGTATAAAGTTTGGGACAGATTGGATAATGTTTGTGGGAGTTATAAGCGACTTGATTTTTTATGGCGAGTCATAAATTTGAGGCGTCGCCACGGCCACGCCCTTTGAGGTTTGAAAAAGTTGGCCAATGATTTTTTCCCCCATGTCTTAAGAGTAACCTGGCCAAGTTTGAAGCTTGTAGCATGAAATCTGTAGGAGGAGTTTGATCAAATAAGAGGTGTGGAAAAAAAAAGAAATTTCCAACCACCAGCAGGTGGCGCTGTAGGTGGATATCACTTTTTTGTATGTACACATTCAGGCTGGGTCCAGCAGTCACCGTATGAAGTTTGGGACAGATTGGATAATGTATGTGGGAGTTATAAGCGACTTCATTTTTCGTGGCGAGTGATGGCGAGTCATCAAACTTTGAGGCGTCGCCACGGCCACGCCCTTTAAGTTTTGAAAAAGTTGGCCAATGAATTTTTCCCTCCATGTCTTAAGAGTAACCTGGCCAAGTTTGAAGTCTGTAGCATTAAATCTGTAGGACAAGTTCGATCTTATACAAGGTGTGGAATCGGTCAAAAATGGCACGAAAACGCATTTTCCATCCAAAATGGCCGACTTCCTGTGGACGTGGGACCATGGCGGCCTGAGACTTTTTTGTGCATCTTGGCATGATGAATGAGTGTACCGAATTTCGTCGTCCCATGCGAAACTAATCCTATTGCGGGGACAATTTTTAAGCATCGTAGGGGGCGCTACAGAGCCAATGAGCGACTCCCAAAAATATAAAGTTTAGATTCTTTCATGTCGTCGACTGGCAGGTGGCGCTCGCAAAATTTCCTGAATTTTCGCATACCTTTTGCAAAGAATAAGAAAGAAAGAAAGAAAGAATAATAATAACTAGAAAGCTGCAAGCAGCTGTGAGCGGGACCGAGTGTGCGTACGTTGGGATGTGCGCACGTTGGGATGTGCGCACGTTGGGCATGCGCTGGACGCCGTAGTCGCGCAGCTCTACCCACACGCACGATTCCCATTGCGTACGTACGAGCACACAATAACCACAATGCATAGGGGTTTTTGAAAATTTCTAGGGGGCGCCACTGAGCCATTTTGCTCCGCCCACACACAATACCCTTTACATACGTACGAGGTTGTCAGGGTGGACGTGAGTACCAAGTTTCATGACTTTGCGATGATGATAAGGCTTTCATATTGCAAACGCCATCACACGATTTTCACCTCTGGCCACGCCCACACCGTTCAGAGTTTGGAAAAGTTTCTCCATGAAGTTTTGCCCTCATGTCTTAAGAGTAACCTGGCCAAGTTTGAAGATTTTAGCATGAAATATGTAGTAGGAGTTTGATCAAATAAGAGGTGTGGAAAAAAATGAAGCTTCCAACCACCATTAGGTGGCGCTGTAGGTGGATATCACTTTTTTATATGTGCACGTTCAGGCTGGGTCCAGCATTCACCGTATGAAGTTTGGGACAGATTGGATAATGTATGTGGGAGTTATAAGCGACTTAATTTTTTATGGCCCGTCATAAATTTGAGGTGTCGCCACGGCCACGCCCTTTGAGGTTTGAAAAAGTTGGCCAATGATTTTTTCCCCCCATGTCTTAAGAGTAACCTGGCCAAGTTTGAAGTCTGTAGCATTAAATCTGTAGGAGGAGTTTCATCAAATGCGAGGTGTGAAAAAAAAAAGACATTTCCAACCACCAGCAGGTGGCGCTGTAGGTGGATGTCACTATTTTATATGTGAGCTTTCAGTCTGGGTCCAGCATTCACCGTATGAAGTTTGGGACAGATTGGATAATATATGTGGGAGTTATAAGCAACTTCATTTTTCGTGGCGAGTGATGGCGAGTCATCAAACTTTGAGGCGTCGCCACGGCCACGCCCTTTAAGTTTTGAAAAAGTTGGCCAATGAATTTTTCCCTCCATGTCTTAAGAGTAACCTGGCCAAGTTTGAAGTCTGTAGCATTAAATCTGTAGGAGGAGTTTCATCAAATGCGAGGTGTGAAAAAAAAAAAGACATTTCCAACCACCAGCAGGTGGCGCTGTAGGTGGATGTCACTATTTTATATGTGAGCTTTCAGTCTGGGTCCAGCATTCACGGTATGAAGTTTGGGACAGATTGGATAATGTATGTGGGAGTTATAAGCGACTTAATTTTTTATGGCGCGTCATAAATTTGAGGCGTCGCCACGGCCACGCCCTTTGAGGTTTGAAAAAGTTGGCCAATGATTTTTTCCCCCCCATGTCTTAAGAGTAACCTGGCCAAGTTTGAAGCTTGTAGCATGAAATCTGTAGGAGGAGTTTGATCAAATAAGAGGTGTGGAAAAAAATGAAGTTTCCGACCACCATTAGGTGGCGCTGTAGGTGGATATCACTTTTTTATATGTGCACGTTCAGGCTGGGTCCAGCATTCACCGTATGAAGTTTGGGACAGATTGGATAATGTATGTGGGAGTTATAAGCGACTTAATTTTTTATAGCGCGTCATAAATTTGAGGCGTCGCCACGGCCACGCCCTTTAAGTTTTGAAAAAGTTGGCCAATGATTTTGTCGGCCCATGTCCTAAGAGTAGCCTGGCCAAGTTTGAAGCGTTTAGCATTAAATATGTAGGAGGAGTTCGATCAAATGCGAGGTGTGGAAAAAAAAAGACATTTCCAACCACCAGCAGGTGGCGCTATAGGTGGATGTCACTATTTTATAGGTGCGCGTTCAGGCTGGGTCCAGCAATCACCGGTTGAACTTTGGGAAAGATTGGATAATGTATGTGGGAGTTATAAGCGACTTCATTTTTCGTGGCGAGTGATGGCGAGTCATCAAACTTTGAGGCGTCGCCACGGCCACGCCCTTTAAGTTTTGAAAAAGTTGGCCAATGAATTTTTCCCTCCATGTCTTAAGAGTAACCTGGCCAAGTTTGAAGTCTGTAGCATTAAATCTGTAGGACAAGTTCGATCTTATACAAGGTGTGGAATCGGTCAAAAATGGCACGAAAACGCACTTTCCTTCCAAAATGGCCGACTTCCTGTGGACGTGGGACCATGGCGGCCTGAGACTTTTTTGTGCGTCTTGGCATGATGAATGAGTGTACCGAATTTCGTCGTCCCACGCGAAACTAATCCTATTGCGGGGACAATTTTTAAGCATCGTAGGGGGCGCTACAGAGCCAATGAGCGACTCCCAAAAATATAAAGTTTAGATTCTGTCATGTCGTCGACTGGCACGTGGCGCTCGCAAAATTTCCTGAGTTTTCGCATACCTTTTGCAAAGAATAAGAAAGAAAGAAAGAAAGAAAGAATAATAATAAACCTTACAGATACAATAGGGTCCTTGCAGTTTCACTGCTCGGTCCCTAATAAACCTTACAGATACAATAGGGTCCTTGCAGTTTCACTGCTCGGTCCCTAATAAACCTTACAGATACAATAGGGTCCTTGCAGTTTCACTGCTCGGTCCCTAATAATCCTTACAGATACAATAGGGTCCTTGCAGTTTCACTGCTCGGTCCCTAATAATATAGATGAACTCATACAGATACAATAGGGTCCTTGCAGTTTCACTGCTCGGTCCCTAATAATAAACCTTACAGATACAATAGGGTCCTTGCAGTTTCACTGCTCGGTCCCTAATAATAATAAACCTTACAGATACAATAGGGTCCTTGCAGTTTCACTGCTCGGTCCCTAATAAACCTTACAGATACAATAGGGTCCTTGCAGTTTCACTGCTCGGTCCCTAATAAATAAAATTTACAGCAAGGGGATTCGTATATTAGGATTGACATACATTGGTGGGCAATTCAATCAAAAATTCCGTCAGGACTTCGTATGATTCAATACATTTCAGAGATTTTAAATATAATTGAAATTCAGATAAAAAGATGTTCTTAGCACTCTTTGTTTATGAATAAAAAAATTTGCCAAACAAAAAATTAGGTTACAGAGTTCTATAGTTTTGTTTTCCAATAACACTCCAAAAGTTACCATATCTCTAGAAATAGATTCAGGAAGTGTAATTTTTGATTTGATCCATTTTTCTAAGCAATTCCAAAATGTTTTGGTTTGGTTGCATTCATAAAAGATATGGTCTATCGTTTCTACATCACTCTCACAGAATGAGCATTTATTGTCATCAATATTAAAGCGATTTCTTTTGAGGGATAAATTGCATTTAAAATTTTAAAGTGTGTTTCTTTAGCTTTGGGTTGTATGGGGAGTTTTAAATAAAGAGTTCTTAACCTTTCAATAGATTTTTTCCCAAATTTGCAAAGAATGTTATTTTTATTTATTTTCCCAGGGAATAAAATTTCGTTTAGACAGCTTCTAATTGTGTGATTATTGAATTTTGGGTCAGTGAATGATATTCCATTAATAGCCAGATGGGGTAATTGTGGGGATATGGGATGATATGTTATTATATTTTTAAACTGATTAGTAAATTGTTTTGGTAAGGCATTATATAATCTGGTAAATTCAGCTTTTGGGGAAAGAATTGATATTTTGCACAAAATTGTTCGTAGTTTAACATGCAACCATTGGCATCCATTAAGTGTATAATAGACCAAATATTCTTCTCCATCCAATCTTTGTAAAATAAGGATTTATTGCGATGTAGTATGAATCTGTTATTCCATATGATAGATGAGTGCGGCGAGTAGTTTATGTACGTAGAGCATCTTCCAGTATAGTAACACTTGTTTATGGAACTCTGATAGTTTGATGGGCAGTTTATGCATATTGAAATCAGCTAGAAGTACAAGTTTTAGACCACCTATTTTGTTAAATATATAATTTGGGACACAATACCAAAATAATTGAGAATTTTTAATCCAGGATTTTAACCAATTATTTTTAAGGGTTCCGTTAAGACATTCAAAGTCAATTACTTTCAGACCACCATCTTTGATTTTTTTTGACCATATGACTTTTCCGTAGGTAGTGTGGCCTGTTCCTCCAGATAAAGTTCAAGTTCATTTGGTTAATAGTTTTAATTAAGCTATTTGGGACAGCAGTGTTGCAGGTTGAATAAATTAATCTTGACAAACTTTCCATTTTTGATAAATAGATTCGTCCTAAAATTAGATAGGTCTTGCTGGAGCCATGAGTTAAGCTTGGATTTACCTTCTTTAATCTTGTTTTCGATAGTTAAGGTTGATTCTTGGTTTTTGGTTATTATAGTTCCCAATTATTTAACTTCAGATTTAATTGGAATGCTAGATATTTCTTTTAGGGAAGTGTCATGGATGGCTATAAGTTCACATTTTTTTAAATTAAGCAGTAGTCCTGAAGCCTCTGAAAAGGATTTAATTATATCAATTACAATTGGAACCTGCTTATAATTTTTTAAGAAAACAGTAGTGTCATCTGCTAACTGGCTAATGATTAATTCTGTACCGAAAACATCTAATTTCTCAACGTCTACACAGTTTTTAAGATAGATTGCTAACATCTCTACAACTAAATTAAATAGAAAAGGGGAAATGGGACATCCTTGAGGAATTCCAACATTAATGTTAAATCTAGCTGTGGTTCCCTTAGGTGAAATTACACAACTATTAATGTTTTGATATAAACCTTTAATTAAGTTAATGAAGTTCGCTCCAAAACCTAAACTTTCAAGGACTGAGAATAAAAATTGGTGTTCCACCGAGTCAAAGGCTTTATAAAAGTCAAGGAAAAGAATGAAGCCATCATCTTCGATCATGTCCCTATATTCAATCATGTCCTTTACCAGTCTAATATTGTTGTGGATTGACCTTCCTTTTAAGAAGCCAGATTGTGATTCTGCAATAATGTTTGAGATTCCTGATTGGAGACGCATGGTAAATATGTACGTTAGTAATTTATAATCTGAGTTTCTGAGTGTAATAAGTCTTCTATTTTCAATAATTCTTGGGTCCTTGTCTGGTTTGGGGATACATGTAATAATCCCTTGCCTCATTGTAGTAGGTAAAGTATGATTTTTAAATATTTCTGTAAAAACTTCATGTAATAATATTCTTATGTCTTCCCAAAAATGTTTATAGAAGTTCCCTGTAAGTCCATCCGGACCAGGTGCTTTGTTTAATGATAAGCGATTAACAGCTTTATCAAGTTCTTCAATTGTAATATTGATATCACAAGTTTGTTTGTAATTAGCATCTATTTTAGGGATAAAGGTTTCAATTTGTTTAAGAAAGGTGTGAGATTTTGGTTCTGAGAATTTGGAGGTATATAAGTTGCTATAGAATTTAAAAATCTCTGTTGATATTAATCGTTCATTGTTGGTTTCTACATAATTTATTATTAAGGATTTGATAGAATTTTGTTTTTGTCTTCTTTTTTCCAGATTACAAAAGTAGGCAGTGTTTTATTCTCCCTCCTTGATCCATTTTGCTCTTGATCTAATAAATGCCCCTTTGAACATACATTTCATCTAACTTAGGTTGGAGGTTCGTATTTTTTTTTTTTTTGTCTTCAATTGAGGGGTTTGGTTTGTTGCAATAAAAATTTAGTTTTTGTACAATGTATAGTTATTTTATTTGGAGTTCTTTTTTGTTGGCCTAAATGAAATAGAAAATTGTCTGACCTTGTACTTTAGGAATTCCCATTTTTGAATAAGACTATTTAATTCTTCAGAGTCCTTTATATTTTGGATTAATTCTTTGATTTTTTTTGGCAGTAGGTGTCACTTTTAAGAAGACTGTAGTTAAATTTCCAATACTTACTTGTGCTTGACTTCCAGTTTTGGGGTTTTATTTGTAAGGAAATAAGACTATTGTCAGTTAGCGGTGCAGCAGATATATCAGCATTGATTTCATTGGTCAATAGTTCATTTGTTATAAGCCAGTGATCAAGTCTTGATTTGTTATTTGGACCAAACCATGAGAATTTTATACAATTGGGATTAAGATGACGCCACACGTCAACTAGATTTTGTTCATTGCAAAAATTGTTAAATATTTTGTTTGGGTAACTTGCGTTATGTTTAGAAGGCCATTTATCATAGAATTCATCTTGAACAAGGTTGAGATCTCCACCAATTATAACATTGTTTATTGAGTAAGATGATTTAAGGTGACCTAAGTTTAGGGATATTTCTTCTAGCAATGTTTTGTGTTGGCTTAGATTATTATAACTATATATATATATATATATATATATATATTCAACAAAATAAGCGTTAAGTTATCCAAACAGACAGTGAGGAATAACCAGTGACCCTTTTCATCCATTTTACTTGATGTTATCTGACCCTGGAAGTTTTTTAGAAGAATAGCGACCCCCGCTGATCTTGAAGAACCATGACAAAAATAAGCTTCATCCCCCCATTGTTTAGACCAGAAGACGCTATCTTCATGTTTTGAATGAGTCTCTTGTAAGAATATTATATTTGCATTTTTCCCCTTACAAAACAAAAAGAAACTTTTCCTTTTAGTCTCTTAGGCCCCTTGCATTAACAGAAATTAGCGAAAGTTCACTTTTCAAGTGAAACATAAAAAATTAAAGAGATTAAAAAGAAAATAAGACTGAACCTTATTGAATAGGTTTTACCTGAGAAAAGACTGAACTATAGGTAGCAAAAGCCCTGAAATGATCAATTTATCTGAAGTCAGAGATGTTATGTAGATCTGTTGTGACACTAAGGAGTAACTCGTTGTCCGTTGATAAAGGCATATGGACCTTTAAAGACGGCCTTTATCCCAGCTTTCCGTGCCTGCTCTACTTTGGGCCACACAGCTAGTCGTGCTTCCCGGTCCTCTTTGGTGAGGTCCTCTGAGAAACGGATGTTGAGTTCACTGCAGACGGGGTGTTTCTTAGTGGATTGCCAGAGTTCATCCCTGAAGATCCGACCAGTAAACTGGACAATAATCTGACGTGGGCGGTTGGTGTTGTTCGGGCCAAGACGGTGTACAGTGTCGAGAATAATGTCCATCTTTTCTTTCCAGTGTGGCATAATCTGCTTAATGAGATTCATGACTTCCTGTCGTGTGTTTTCCCCCTTTTCCTCTTTTAATCCATTAATGCGCAGATTCCACCTTCTTTTATAGCGCTCTGATTCTGCCGCTTTTTTTTCAAAATCTTGGATCTTCTTTGTCAGCTCGGCGTTCGTGGTTTTAAGTTGTGTTATCTCATTTTCCATCTTTTCGTTTTTATTTTTACAATCTTGAATTTCAGCGCTGTTAAACTCCACCGCTTTAGCAATATTTGCAATGGAGAGCGTGTTCCGTTTCAATTCTTCTCCAAAGTTCAGCATCATTTTCTGTAGATTTTCAATTGCTTCTAAGATCTTGACATTAGATTCATTCGAACTAACCTCCTCATGTCCCTTTGTCTTCTTTTGTGGACCTGGGGGTTTGCACTGTGATGTTAGGGCATTTTTGGTCCCTCTGGCATCGGTGTCCATATCTTGTGCGTGGCAGTAGTCATGCGTTAGCAAAGCCTTGTTGGCTTTGCTGTTAGCTATTACCGTCGTAGTTTTCTCTCACTTGTTGTCTTTCTTGTTATCATTGGACGTTTTTAGTTTATTATTATCATTAGTTCACAACTATACTCCTATTATTGTGTCAAGTCCGGACTCCATAGATGTTCAGCTACTTGTTCAAGGAGCTTGCTACCCAGAGCTCAATCACCGTGCATCCGCTCTCTCTGCCATCTTGCCTGGGTCCAGTTCTCAGACCTTCATCTCCAGTTCCTGTGGTTTTGCTGCCTTGTCTACACGCTAGTAAGGATTTTTGCTACAATGGCTGGACGGCGTCACGCATTTAGCTCTCCCGCCTCAACTCCTCTGGTTGAACGTGACCAACTTCCAGCAAGTCCAACAAGAAACTGTTGGTTGCCATCAGCGGACAGTCTCGTCAGTTGAGTCGGGTTGCTACTAGCATGAACGAGCAGTTCAGTGCCGTTAACTCCAGGTTGCTGTCCATTGAGGATCGGTTGGTTGCTCTGGAGTCTAAAAACTGTGCGGGAGAGGCTAACTCCAAGAAAAGAAGACGGGTGCAAAATCCTAAGATTGCGGTAAGAATATGTTTGATGACTGCTAGCTAAGCTAAACGTACTATAAAACCACGCCTTTGTTGGTAGCCCAAGCTAAAAGTAGCCTAGTAGCCTTGCAAAAGAACAACAGAAGCAGTGTAAGTTTCTTTATTAAAGTGTATTTTTTGTCTTGTAATTTACAGGAAGCCGTACGCCGCCTTCACAACTCGGAGACCAATACTAGGCGCTACGATCCGGAGCAAGGGTAAGATTTAAATAATATGTTTTCATTCTTCTGTATAAGGAAATGGACACGTTAATAGATGCCGATCTTAACTGTATGATTTGTTTTCACAGGCTAAACTCTCCTCACAACGAGGCCGTCACCTCTTTTTTGCTAGGAGCTATGTCCGCAAGTCCAGATGTACACGATGCTGATAATGACGAAATTGTAAGTAACTTTTTTTTTTCTTTTTACTGGTTCTCCTTCCTTGCTTGATGTTACTGTGACTTACGTTTTATTTTTATTAATTCCACTCCAATTTAATTGTTTTCCAGTGGCCTGTAAGACTTACTTTGAAAGCATACGCCGCAATTTCCGATATACCCAGCCAGGACGTTCAGAGCAGGCGGAAGCTGTGAAGATTTCAGCTCAGAGTAGGTCGAGAAGAAAGAGGGTAAGACTTTTTTGTTGACTATTTTTCAGATGCATTGATAGATGTGTTGTGTCCATACGCAGTGCATAGCACAGTGCTGATTGCCTTTATTGATTTGTTTTTTACAGCTGTTGGAAGCGAGACAAAGCTGTGCTAGCAGCGGAGGTGGAACTCTGGAAGTCCGCTACAGTCGACCTGATGTCCGACGAGGAAGACGGCACTGTTGGCGGGGTGTCTGGATGGATAGTTCATTCTCCCTCCTTCCGTAGCCAGGACCTCTCCGAACTCTGTACTACGTTGCAGTCGCGATTGGAGGGGACTCCGAAGTACAAAGCGACCCACCATAAGCGTCTGCAACACGGCCAGCCCTCGCACAGAACGCCGCCAGTCACCTACTGCTCCGAGGCTGCAGAGCGGCAGTTCACGCAGTTGTAGCCAGGATTTTGGGTACTCTTTTTTTTTTTTTTTACTCTTTGTCAGCGACCCATACATGTTGTGTGGGCAGATCTTGTGTGTGTGTTTTTTAAAAAAAATAAAGCTTTTTCTTTGCATAAACGTGTTTCTGGTAAATGTTCCTTGCCTCAATAAATTCAATCATATTGTGTAGTAGCCTACATAAGAGAACAATAATATACAGCATAATAGCATATAAATTAAATAATAAATATATAATTATAATAAATATATATTATAATAATAAATATAATTTATTATTGGGGTTTACATTTATGAGCCTGCCTACTGGTAGCTCTGCCAACCAATCACGAGTGATTTTACTTGTTTGAAAAGTAGTGGTTTCATCCAATCCTGAGTAAGGACATTCAGGGCCAGGCGCGCAGTTTCTGCATTCATATGCTAATAAGAGCCGCGAGCATGGTACGTTTCCGACAATTTGTGGCACCGACAAACGCCACGTTCGCAGGCTGTAAATTGTCGTTAACTGCCGAAAATTAGGGAGATTTTCGGGCGTTTACGGGGACGAAAATCCCACTTTTCAGTTTTGAAAAAAAGTCCATATCAAATTGTCTGCACAATAACCAAATGTTCATACATGAACAAACATGGTATGTGTAGTCCTTGAATGACTCATCCTGTGAAATTGAGATACAGGAACAACTTTGCCAAAGTGAACTTTGTATTATATCAGCAATCATTGGAGAGTGATCACTGTATAGTTCACATCCATTATTTTTTTTTTATTAAAGTCTTTATTGATTTGGTACAGTGTCATAGTTGGATAACTGGCTTGTCTTAATTTTAAACAATCGGAAAAAATACTGTTTGTCAACTGTATATAACGTTGTGTAAAGTTAGCTTTTGTTGTTCATACAGGAGCCAAAGGTTTCTTTTAGCTAAGCGTGCCCAAAATATATCCTGTTGAAGGAAGCTCAGATACATCCGTCTATGAGTGTAATCAATATTTCCATTGCATTGGGATTTAAAAGACTGTTACTTCTGATTGCAATAGCCTTAAAAGTTGAGGGAAACTGAGTGAAAAAAAGAAAAATGTCCCTTACATGAGGACAACAGTGAACCTCTTTTATTCATTACATTTTTTCAGTTGATATAGTCATGTTTGAGTACTCTGATGCTGCTGAGTTGGGATCAATAAAGTATTTATCTATCTACTAGATCTGTCCTCAGCTGGTTCTTGGCCATATCAGTTTATCATTTCACTGCTCAGCTGACATTAAAATGAATTCCATCAATATAATCCACTCTTCAGCAGATGTCCAGACTGTCGTGGTTCATTTAATCATAATTGTTAGTTATAATTCAGGAAAAGAGAGAGACAAAAGGGGTTGAGGGCACAAGTAGAGACAGACACACCTGGGAATTGGGAAGTATTAAGCCAGAGAGGACAAGCAGAAGAACGAAGATGAGTGTGAGCAGAGGGGCATGGGTTCATCTGTGGTATATATAGAGAGAATTGTAGGACAAAGGGCAACTAGAAAATTTCTGAAGAAATTTACAAGGGGCCTGCCAAAGTGTGCTTATCGCTCAACCAATCACGGCTGCTCAGGAATGATTCGCAAGGCCTAAAGAAGAAGCATTCAAGCCTAAAAGGCATCAAAGCCGTTTAAATTTAAAAATTTAAAGCGGCGAACTGTCCCTTTAAAGCGGTTAATTGTGCTGTTGAAACTTCAAAGGACTGGCAGGGCCACTAATAGCCTTGTTTCTATGGTAATTAATCTCCCTCATTTAACTGACAGTTAAAGGGATAGTTCGCCTCTTTTGACATGAAGCTGTATGACATCCCATATTAGCAATATCATTTATGAACATTGACTTACCCCCTGCTGCGTCCTGTGAGCCGAATTCCAGCTGAGTTTTGGGGTCCACGAAGCTAGTCTGGCTAGTTGGCTGGGGGCACAAAAATAAAGCGTTTTGCTTCTCAAAAAAATATCCGTTCAAAAGAGTAATACATTTGCATCACAAAATCGTTGTCCAGGAAAAAGTCAGACCTCACTTCGCTTGCTGCTATTTTTGCCTCCCTTGATATCAATGCGTCCAATGTAAAACTGTGCAGACTGAAGAGCAGACCGAGCACTCCCTAGCCACCTAGCGATAGCTGCACCTGTTACGGTGTTTACTGCTCGGAAGCAGGGGACTGCTCGGTCTGCTCTTTAGGCGTGACGTAAGTAGTCCGGCTAGTTGGCTGGGGCTTTTAAAATAAAGCATTTTGCTTCTGAAAAGAATATGCATTCAAAAGAGTAATACATTTGCATCACAAAATCGTATTTTCCAAAAAAGTTACACCTCACAATCGCTTGGCACTAGGTTGCAGTATCATTGCGCGCTGCCGCCTGCCGACAGCCGCGCCTGTTTCACGGTGTTTACTGCTCGGAAAGTTAACGTAATCATGTCTGACTACGACACCAATGATGAAGACATCCCTTTTACTACAGAGCTAAAGGGATATCTTTATGAACCAGAATATACAGATGCCGATCTGTATATAGTTAGAACGGGCAGAGAGAGAGAGGAGGGACAGAGAAGTGGTCCCAGCTGAAGATGGCGCCACAGCTGCAGCTGTGAGAGACAGGGTGACTGACAAATGGTGGTGCACTTGTTCGAAGTGCCCAGTAATGCCAACGGAGGTGGAGACAGTTTCACTCTTACTTGTTCAGATAGTGCAATTGTCATTTTAAAATGTTTTTTCACCAAATATACAAAGAGAAAAGTGATTTATCCTGGCTGTTCAATAAAAAATGTATTTATCCAGAGATTTCAGTTAATTTTTAAAAGTTAATCAAATCAATGTGGAAATTAATTTAAATGTAAAGAAGAAGAAGAAAAAAAGAAAATAAGAACATTAGTTCCCAATCTTTAAAAGCCAGCAGGAGCAAGCTTTAGAATAATCAGCATGTTTTGGACTAAATTAACATTTGCTTTAGCTGAGATATTTCTCATGAAGCTGCTTCTCAGTGAAAGTCAAACAACTCACTTTGAGCCATGCCTCTCTCTCATTATTCATCCAATGATTTTTTTTTTTTTAATATATATTTTGTAAGACAGTTGACTGGCAGGGGTACAGTGTTTTTCGTTCATTGTTGTTATTTTACATGAGAGACCTACTGTAGCTTGTGGGGACCGGTACTAGGAGTGTTTCTACAAAAGACATAAGATTAGTCGTAGCAGGCGTTTGAAAAATTGCTACATTTCTCAGCGCCACATTGTTGTCAATTGTGAATTTGTTTTTTGCAGCATGAGAAAATGAATGTGTGGCATGAGAGCATATAAGTATGAGATGCATGAGTGTTAATGTGTAAGACTTGAAAGCCCTCAATTTGTTACTATGTCCAAGTAGCAGTGCATGGTACACAGCAGGCTCAATCATTCTGGGAACATACCATGGACAGTGTATCTAAAAATATAGTGAATTTTCATGAACTGACAAGCACCACCTCTGTTTTGACAGATGGGAGATTTTTTTTTCCATGTTCTCCAGAATACATACTCCTCGAGGGCCTTAGGCAAAGAAGGTCAGACGCAGTGATATGAGGATAAATATTGGACAGACAGCAGAAACAGTGTCCGACACGATGAAGGGCTGTGACAAGCCTATCCTGTCCCACATCATTATCAAGAACTGCAGTGGGTTACAAATCCAGAACTAGTCATTTCAGGGGCCTCAAGTACAAAGACTTGCGTGGATTTCCTACATGGCGTACGCTCAAACCCAAATGCCCTCCAACGTACAAAAATATCCAGATGTCTCTGCACATCTTTTTGTTGGCCTCTTCAAGTTTTCACTGACTTAAAGTTTTATATGAATTCAACTGTTACAGTGTTTCTATATTTATTTTTCTAATAAGCAATTTGTTGAGTAATTAAAAGTACCAGCTGACTATGGGTCAGATTTTGCAATTTTTTTTGCACAGGCAAAAGTTGCTGTCATGGTCTACAGTAGAGTGGTTAGAAATTAGAGCCTGAATGACATGGACACAGTGATGTCTTTGGCTGACTTTGTTGCATAAATGGATTTTATTTAGCTTTGAACCAGGAACCGTCTTGCTCTGAGGCGATGGTGCTAACCATGCTTGCCTCTACAGTTAAGCTTCAACATTTTTAGCAAGTTACCAGGTGGTTAACAGGGTCACCCTCACATCAAATTAGAAATAATACACTGTAGCTGTGTTGATAAAAAAAAAATATCTGCTTGGGATTATTAACATGTTTGCTTATTTCCAACCTTTGATGTCCCCTTTTGGTAAATTTCAGGGAGCATTAAATTAATGCGATTAATAACCAGTGTGTTCTGCATAGATCTCTATCACAACTGTTCCCTTTTAAGTTTGGCAGTTTTTTTTCTACTCATCAAACCTTGCTATTTGGCAATCACCTTTTTTGATAGCTTTGTCAACAGTGGCACACACATATACAGATGAGATTGAATGAGAGGCACATTAAAAAATATAATCCATTACAATCAGCCCACACAGCTGCAGTTCATGTGAGAGCTACTCAACAGATTGATTGATTGAATAAGTTACTAAGTTGCATAATTTAGCTCTCCTAAATGAAAGGCAAGTGGGTCGGTTGTTTAAAGATAACTGAAAAACTGGTGGACATTTTTATGCAGGATGCACTTATAAAATATGTTGTCTACAACTATGTAATCTACAACACTGACCTCCATTAAGTGGAAATTCACACTATTTTGAAAAGAACATCAGTAACTTTCACAAGAATAAAGAAATTACATCTTAGTTTGGACCATCATTGAAACACTTCCTCACTGCACACAAGAATTATTATTTTTTTTTAATCTATGAAAATGACTTGACCTGAAATCTAATGAATCAGTCAGAAAAAAAATGGTGTAACAGCCACATATGATCAGAAACACAGCCTGGAGCTACTTCATGATAATAAATGGACAAAGACTTGACCAATATTCGTCTGTGAACCTAGATATGCCATTAATATTATTATCAGGAAATAATGCACCATTAAATACAGAGAGTCGGGCCTGGATGCTGTCAGAGTCACTTAACATAGTTTCCAGGTTATTTGCTGCTGAGCTCTGCTGGGTTGTCAGTGTAACATCACTGATTACGCGATTACACACCTGCTCATCACTCAATGTTTTCTTCCTCTACATAATAGCAAGTGCTAAATTACAATTGTACTTCTGCAGCAATAACATTAACTTATAGGGAAACATATTTCATACTTGACTCCAATGTGAGGTGGAGGTGGAGGTGGGGGTGGGGGTTACTATGTAGAGTCAGTGCATGTTTGAGTTCAGAGTGTTTATGGCATTTGGGAAAAACTGTTCTTGAGTCTGTTGGTCCTTGCTTTGATGCAGCTGTAGTGCCTACCCGAGGGCAACAGGTCAAACAGTTCAAAGCCATGGTGGGAGCTGTCCTTGACAATGTTTTTTCCTCTGCTGAGGCAACGGGAAGTGTAGATGTCTGTCAGGGAGGGGAGAGGGCAGCCAATGATTTTCTGAGCTGCCTTGACTACCCTCTGAAGCCTCTTCCTATCTGCCATGGTGCAGCTGCCGTACCACACTGTAATGCAGTATGTTAGCAGGCTCTGGATGGATGAGCGGTAGAAGGTCAGCAACAGGTTGGAGTTTAGGTTGTGCTTCCTGAGGACTCTCAGGAAGTGAAGCTGCTGCTGAGCCTTCTTGATGACCGCTTTGGTGTTTTCTGCCCAGAAGAGGTCGGCGGAGATGAGGACGCCGAGGAACCAAAAAGAGCGGACCCTCTCCACTCGCTCGCCGTTGATGTAGAGGGGGGCAGGGTCGGTGCTGTGCTTCCTGAAGTCAACAATGATCTCTATGGTTTTCTTGGTGTTCAGAGCCAGGTTGTTCTCTGAACACCAGTCTGTCAACTTTAGGACCTCCTGTCTATAGGCTGCCTCGTCTCCCTCTGAGATGAGTCCGACCACTGTGGTGTCGTCAGCGAACTTGACGATGAGGTTGTTCTTGTGGGCCGGGCTACAGTCATGGGTGTAGAGACAGTATAGGAGGGGGCTCAGCACACAGCCCTGTGGGGAGCCGGTGCTCAGGGTGCGAGTGGAGGAGAGGTGGGGACCAAGTCTCACTGTCTGGGGCCGGTTGGTCAGGAAGTCCTTTATCCAGGCACATGTGAGAGGCGGGAGGCCGAGGGTGGTTAGTTTAGTGATGAGAGTGTCTGGGATTATTGTATTGAAAGCTGAGCTGTAGTCCACAAAGAGCATCCGAACGTAGCTCTGCCGCTGCTCCAGGTGTCTCAGCGCAGAGTGGAGAGCTAAAGCGATGGCATCTTCTGTGGATCTGTTCGCGCGGTATGCAAACTGGTAAGGGTCGAAGTCTGGGGGGAGATGAACCTTGATATGCTGAAGAACCAGTCTCTCAAAGCGCTTCATGATTACCGGGATGAGGGCCACAGGACGATAGTCATTTAGGCTGGTGATGATAGACTTTTTCGGCACTGGGATGATTGTGGCTGATTTTAGGCAGGGCGGGATGACTGCCTGGTCCAGGGAGAGGTTAAAGATCCTGGTGAAGGTGAAGGCGAGCTGGTGGGCGCACGCTCTGAGCACCTTTCCAGGTACACCATCTGGGCCGGCAGCTTTCCTGGGGTTCACAGCCAGGAGCACCCGTCTGACATCGTGCTCCTGTACAGTGAGTGGAGTGGAGCAGGGCCCTTGTGGGGGTGGGGGCAGGGCTGGAGCAGATGAGTGCTACTGTGATGTTTCAAAGCGAGCAAAGAAGCAGTTTAGCTCCTCTGCCAGCGGCGCACTCAGGTCTCCTGTTGACACCTCACAGCCTTTGTAGTTTGTGATGCCATGTATGCCCTTCCACACCTCCCGTGTATTGTTGCTGGACAGGTGGGACTCTATTCTCCTCTTATAGTCCGCCTTGGCTGTTTTAATTCCTCTGTTCAGGTTAGTTCGAGCGGCCCTGTACAGAGCCCTGTCACCTGACCTGAAGGCAGCGTCGCGGGCCCTGAGGAGTGTGCGAACCTGGTTGGTCATCCAGGGTTTCTGATTTGGGTAAACCCAGATGTTTTTATCCACAGTCACATTTCCGATGCAGAACTTGATATAGTCCAGTACCGTTCCTGTGAATGTTTCCAGCTTGTGGTGTTCAAATAAGTCCCAGTCTGTCTGTTCAAAGCAGTCTTGTAGTCTGGAGAGGAATAAACATGATCCAGAGTATTCTCCCCTCTAGTAGGACAGTTAACGTGTTGATAGAATTTCGGGAGTACAGTCTTCAAGTTGGCCTTATTAAAATCTCCTGCAATTATGTGAACACCGTCAGGGTGAGCCCGCTGTTGATCGTTTATGGTGTTCATCAGGAGAGAGAGCGCTGTGTTTACCCTGGCGTAGGGTGGGATATACACAACCGTGATGATCACAACCGTTGGCGCTCTCGGTAGAAAAAAAGGCCGGCATCTTACAGACATGTACTCAAGGTCCGGGGAGCAGTGTTTGTCTATAATTGTCCCGTTGTTACACCAGCTCTCATGGGCGTACATACAGAGCCCCCCTCCTCTGCTCTTACCGGAGTCTTCAGTCCTGTCCCCGCGTAGAAGACTGCGGTCCGCTAGCTGCATGCTAGCATCGGGTACTCCCGGGTGAAGCCAGGTTTCAGTGATAATCAAAACACAGCAGTCGCGGACATAGCGATTCCCAGCGAGTTGTACTTCCAAGTCGTCCGTTTTATTCACCAGGTATCTGGCATTGGAGAGATACAGGCTTGGTAGAGGTGGCTTGTGTGGTTGTTTCCTTAGCATTAGCACAACACCGGACCTACGGCCCCGCTTCTGCTTCCTCTCCCTCCTCCGTCTGCGCCGCCTCCCCGACCCAAAAACAACCCATGGAGAGCCCGGCGGTCTCGCTATGTCGTCTGGGATGTTATGCGTGTAGTGAAAGTCCCTCGAAACAGATGTCTGGTGCCGGTAACCAATGTCCATAAGGTTCTGTCGAGTGTTACTGATGTTTGCAGAGCTGATAGTGCACAAACAAACAGATGTGCAAAGTTACAAAAAAAGAGCACTGAGAAGGAGAGCCGTAAGCCGCTGCAACCATGCGCGCTGCCATCTAAGTGATGTAAGGTGCTTCATTAGATTTGAGTTACTGAGCCGTGGCTCAGTGGTTAGAGTCGGTCATCCAATAACTGCAAGGTTGGCAGTTCAATTCCCACTCTCGCCACTCAAAAAAAGATTGGGGGAACTGATAGCCGGAGGGGTGTCAGTCCACCTCCTTGTCACAGCTGAGGTGCACTGTACCCCCCCATGCTCCCCGGGCACTTCATGGCTGCCCACCGCTCCAGGTTGGCATCTGTCTCTGAGTGTGTGACCCTGTGCATGTGCATGTCAACAGGTGCCAACCTGGACGGGTTAAAAGCGGAGGACAAATTTTGTGTGTATGCATGACCAATAAATCGGATCTTAAAACTTCAGGCAGACGTGGATAAAGTTTTTTTCCCTGGGCATAGCGTGCATGTTACATACACATTCTTGCCTTTTATCTCCACGAGTGAGAAGTAGTGCTGGTACTTCCAGTTAGAGAACGCTACCTTTGAACTTCCCTGGCTCACCGCCATTGTCGCTGTCTTGTGTGTGTTTAGTAGTAGTAGTCAGCGCGTGCAGTGAGACAGCGTGAGCAGGGCATCCGCCCACACAGCCAATCATCATCGCATTTGCAACGGTGTCATCATCCCCACCCCTGCTCTCTCCAGGCTGTGGCCTAAGGGGATGTATTTCTAGTACTGTCTAAAGAGCACATAAGCCGCTTTCGGACAGAGCCGTTCTAAGAACGCCGTTCTAAGAACGCCGTTCTAAGAACGCCGTTCTAAGAACGGTCCTCCTCGAATTTCGTTCTGATATCTACCCTTCCCCAGAGGAACTGTTTCAGTTTGCATTCGCACATGAGTCGGGACCAGGTCGGGACTGATGCGGCGCAGCCGTCTGCGACAGTGACGTGTTACTTTAGCGCCACATTCAACAACAAAACAAAACAAAACCCGCAAAAAGTAAGGAGAGAAGAAAAAAAACACCACCAAGAAGCTAATATGGAGAGCGGGGAGGCCACCGTATTCATGGTCTGCATGATGGTAATATTAATCATGGACGATCACATCGGGCGTCTAACAATCGAGGCTGGAAGAGCACACAGAGAGAGTCAGGATCGAGCGCAGGCGATACTTCTTCATTTCATGAAGGACGGAGAGCAGAGCGCCGCAGACAAAGGAGACAACGTGTAAGTTTAACTTATTAAAACACGTGCAGGTTGTGTCTGTGTCGTATGAGTAAACATTTCAGCCGTGACAGCATGACATGGGGCGTAGCTACAGACCACCAAACACCTACGTCAGATGTGTTCCTATAGAACCCAGAAAAGACCCAGCCTCGGAGAAGGAGCTAAAATGGTTATAAGAACTGAGGACGATGGTCCCGAGTTCCTGTATGTCCGAATGCGGGAGAAAACGGCCCCGTGGTATAGGGGTATTCAACTAAAATTTAAAGAGGTCCAGTTAGAGAAAATTTCTTGAAGCAAAGGTCCGGAAGATCATAATGTCTAACTATTTAGTGTGATATATATTTAAGTAGCCAAGTAGTTGTATCAACATCTGCATGTAATCAATACCTGACGGTTAAATCAAATGAATTCAGTACAATTCAAAAACTTTTTGACAATATTTATTGTCACGTAACAGAACTGAACATGTATGTATGACTGCAGATAAGTATAATGTTCTCGATCATAGCAGGGGCTCCATCTGTGGTTATTGAAACCACTTGTTTTGGCTCTATTCCTCTCTTTGTTAACATCTCCTTTATGGCCAGGTAGATGTCTTCTCCTCTTGTACTGGTCTGAAGGGGAGTGACACCTAACAGGTCTTCACAGAACGCTTTCTGGACTGGTCATATTTGGCTCTGAGACAACTTATTTTCTGTGATCTCACTTCAGATTTGAGTGGGTATGTTTGTTCAAAACCTTTATGTTTTGTCTCATAATGGCGTTTCACATTGGCACTTTTTATAAGTGCCACAGTCTCTGAACATATGAGACACACTGTTTTAATGCTCCCAGTGGGAAGTATGAACAGAAACAAGTCTGTCCATTCCGGATTAAATGCTCTATTTTCGCTGTCCACTTTTCTTTTTTTTGAGAGCGCCATTTGTTACTTAATTTTCTCTACCTTTCTCCGGCTCCGTCGTCTGTTCCTCTCCCTTTCTCCGTCTCACTCCTGTTTCTCAACTTTCTTCAAGTCAGTCGTCTGTATATCTCCCTTTGTTTTCTCTAACTGTATGCTATCTATCGTCTTTTCATGTGTAACTTGACTCAAACTCTTTTCTGTCTGCACTGTAGGTTCGGAATGTTTACCGCCTGTAATGCACAGACTTGATTGGCTGAGTAGTATCACGTGGGATTGGTCTGTGCGTTTCCACACCAGCTAAACTGCTACCGTAAAGACTACAAAAGCTGCGTCGGTTAAAATGAAAGCGCTCCGTCAGGTTTTATCATAACCTTCTGTTTTTGGCCGGTTAGGTCCGGGTCCGTATGGGACGGCTTTGCGGTCCGGACCTGGACCGCGGTCCGCCAGTTGGTGACCTCTGCGCTAGAGAGCAAATTCATTCGACTTTGCAAAATAAAATTGCACCACTAGATGGGGGAAGAAATTACATAGTGTCCCTTTAAACATTTTAAAGCTGGAATCATGGAGTCAGATGAGTGACGACAGCGTGTCATGTTCCATGGTGCTGGCTTGCCCTTATACACGTAGCTTGTTTTGCCTCTGTTTCTACCTCTCTTGCTGGTCCGAGACTGATCTACTGCTTTACTCCCCAACATGCATAAAGGTATGAGGGACAAACAATTCTGCTTAGAGCTTTAATTGAAAATATGGAGGGACAAGGACCCCAACATGCATAATAACAGACTGCAACCCAATCCTAAACAAGTAAGATTTCATCAGTGTGGTGTCATATTGTCCAACGGGCATGACGGAACCCTTCCATTTCCGTGATCCATCACAAATGACGTGAATGTGGTAGTTCTCTTTAAGTTTAAAAAAAGATGGACCTCCAAAAAGAGCTGTGTTACTTGTCACTGAAGCTTTTATGCTGTCCAGCTGCGGTCCATTGCTCAATTAAATTAAAAATGAAAACCCATTCATTCTCTTCACTTACTGTCCAAAGTTATCTTGTCTAATGGAGAGAACAGATAAAAAGGACATCAATCTTTTGAAGAACATTACTGGGGTTCTGTGAATTCCCTGATATTAAGTAAAGGACAGCTCCAAACAAGTTGCCCAATCATTAACTAAATATTCAGTTTGCTGAATAAATAAACTGAAAAATACACAAAAACATTAAATTATCAATTACATAAATGCAGTCAATAGTTTGTTTAAATATGATTGAATATAGCTCATCATAAATCTAAATCTCAGTCTTAATTTTCCTGTTGGCTTTTTTTCTTTTAATCTAATTGAGTGTCTTTTTATTTAATCATAAAATTTTGTACATTTTGTACACAATTAGACACTTGGAAGATATTATGGTCTAACTTTTAAATGTTTGGGATTGATCTTATATTATAGGTTGAATACACTGTTAGGAAGCATTAATTACACATACTGTAACATACCAAGATGCTGTTATTTCAAATAGAGCTAATATTTCTTCACCTGTCCCTTCTATAGTCAGCTCCATAACAGCCCAGTTTCATGGGAAAATGTGAAAGTCATTAAACAAAAACTTTGTATATATGTGTGTTAGTAAATATGAATTCAGTACATATTTCGTGCCATCCAGCATGACTTTCAAAACCTTTTTCTATGGTTTGTGTTACGTGTTTTGGAGTAATCATCCTTTAATCAAATGGAAGCTGTGATGCTTCTCCACCTCAACCAAGTATTTTGAAAATGACATTTTCAGCTCCAACTTGCAAATGGGAAGTTTGCGATGCAACATTTATTTGGTGACTTAAATGCTGTGACTGTTGTCATTTCTATGTCCATTAACACAAAACATTGTAAGTTGTTTTTATGGACTCAAAGCAATGGATTGTTTCTACGTTTGTTTCACATTTTGCTGTGAAATTTGGTTGTCAGTACAGACACTTTAAGATATTTATTCACCCATGATCAGTGCTGTTGCCTTATTGTTGGCATCAAAAGTCAGTTTCAGAATAGATTATTCTTCTTTTCCCATTCTCTCCTATTGTTTAAAACAGAGATACTCATTGCGTGGCTCGCGAGCCACATGCGGCTCCTCAAGCTTTAATTGGCGGCTCACACTCGCATAGTAGCTTATAACAATATGGTAACAATAACAATACATGTTTTCAAATAACACAAAGCGAATACTGCACAGTATTAAGTATTTTCATTAAGTATTAATTAAGGCTTAATGGTGTTTCCTAAAGGGGGCCACTGTTAAACTTGGCAACGCAGCCCGCTTAAACCACCCTCACACTTGACCGCAGTGCACGCTAGCTCCTTTAGCCAGCACGAGATGCAGGCACAATGGATCGTTTTTTAATTAAAAAAGGGCAAAAACCAGCACAAAAACAATGCTCATCTTGAATGTCTCACTATGATTACAACAACAAACTACAAATACAACATGAAGAAAGTCAAGGACATGCACGCCAGCTTCCGCTCATCCCAGTATTAAGGTAAATGTGGTCTTAATTGAAAATGTATTGGCTGTGTTGTTTCTTTTTTTGTGGGATGTTTTATATGTAGAAATGCATATTTGCAAAAGGGGATTCAGTATGTTGTCGTAAAAGTGGCTCTTCCCTTGATTTTGCTCTGCCAATGTGGCTCTTGTGAAAAAAAATAGTGAGTATCACTGGTTTAAAATAAGAGTGAAGTTGACTGGCTCGTCTGATTGGACCGCAGATCAAACTATAGCTTACAGAGAAAAAATAATGACTGAACACCATTAGATGTTATTTCAATTATGCACTTTAATGGTATCATTCAAAACTCCTTTATTTTCCGTCTTAATAAATTTGCTTACATTTGACATATTCCATCAAGTTTCTTCTGAATCTATCCGAAAAGAAAATATAGACACTACTACATGGACATTCAGCACCACTGGCTGAAGCATTTAACTAATAATAACTTCACAAATCCAGAAAAGGATGTCCAAGCCAAAGAACTCAATTCTGCACAACTTCTTCACAACAGCAACCAGTGGTAGACTTCATCACAGCCACTGAATTCCGCAATACGGAATATTTCAACATTTCAGTGGCAGATGGTGAAAAACTATGGGAGCAACAACAACAGGAGCACTCTTCAGAGCCAGCAAAAAAGTGGAGATGTTCCGTGGTAGTCAACACAGCTGGTTACCACAGCAAAATAACAACATTATGTAGTGACATCACCATCTATGATGTTCTGAAGAGTGACTCAGTGGAGTACGCTGTAAAGTTTAACAGCACCCCAAACTGCAGCTTCCTAAATAACTAGTCATTTGAATCGATCTTTTCAACTATTTCAGGAAAAAAATAAAGTGTTAGAACCATACATGTATAAAGTACAAACGATTCAGACTTGAGTAGAAGTACAAGTACTCTATCAAAAAAGTGACTTGAGTAGAAGTAGAAGTGCTCTTTAAGCACCGTACTTAAGTGGAAGTATTAAAGTATTAAACATGTTTTGTACTTAAGTATTGCAAGTAGTTTATTTTTAAAATTACTACTCAAGTACTGAAAGTAAAAGTAAAAGTAGTGTGTGGTGTAGTTATTAAAGAAATCTGTCGAAAATTTGAAAATCAAATTGTTTATATTATTCAAAATATTTGGCTGTAACAGCAGTACAGCGGAGTGTACAAGAGCACCTTTAAACATTGCACTTAACTCTTTTGAACAAAAGAATATGTATTGGCAAGTATGTCCCTTCCCCCTTTAAAGCATCTCCCATCACTTCACACATTACACATTTTCTTTTCATCCTTGTCATTTTCTTTCAACTTGTTAAAAGAATCTCAAGGCCAGTAGGCCACATACAAATACAAATGCCATGTAAAAACAAAAAGTGATTAGAACACCTGAAAACACTGGGCTTAACTCTTTGTGAACAAACAGATCAAGCATGTCCCCTCTCCATTTAAAGCATCCCTCCCCTCTCTTCCCTGCTTGTGCTTTTTTTCTTTACAACTTTTCCCCTTCTTAAACTATGTGCATGCTTGTGTGTCTCTCTGTGTGTGTTTTTATATGCATATTTGCGTGTTTGTATGCGTGTGGGTGTGCATGAATGAATGTACGTTTTTATGTGTGTGTGTGTGTGTGCGTTTATAATAACGAGTAACGATGCAGCACATAAAAATGTATCGGAGTAAAAGTACTAAACTCGTTGAAAATATGTTATGAAGTAAAAGTGGAAGTAGGAGAAAAAAATAATACTCCAGTAGAGTATGGAGAGCAGATTTTTCTAAAATATCAACCAAACACATCAGTTGCTTAAAAGATTATAGAGATCAATAAATGCAAAGAAAATGAATTAATGCAATAAGTGAGCGTGCATGGTTTTTTGTCTTATTTGTCTCTGGGTGGCCCTGTGATGGGCTGGTGACCTCTGCAGAATGTACGCTGCCACTCTTTGGTTTAACTGTTGGACATTGGCTCGGATGCTGAATACCAGTCTAACAGTTTGTGTGTAATTTCATTGGATTTCAAACTTTCCACATCATGTTACACTATTTTGAGTCCAGGTGTGGGATGGTCAGATATTAAGAACAACGGGGAAAAACTAGGATTCTTTTATCTTAGTCGACCCTCAACACGTAAATTAATTGATTTATATCCATTGTTGGTCCCTCCAGATAGCAAATTGATATTCTTTATTGAAAAGTCTCCCTATACCCAACTTCTGAAATTAATCTATCATCTCTTTGATTGCTGTTTTAGACTGCAATTGGTGAACGTGCTAATTTGTATCCAGTCTAGTTTTTAAATTTGTTGAAAGGCATAGTTTTTCTTTGGTTATAAAATAAAGGTAATGGTAATAAAAAGTAGAATAAGATTGAAACACTGGTTATTGCTGCCTTCATCTACAGTGAATGGAATTTTCATGTTGGTTGGATATACAATTTAGGATACATTCTCTGTGTCATGAAATTTTCGCCCAAGTAGTAATTCAAAGATGTGAGAAATTAATCATTAGATGCAGAATATTTAATATTGTGTGGTTAATTTAACCCTCCTGCCCTCTTTTAGTTAAATGAAATAATGTTTTGCTTTTTAAATATCACCTTTACTGCTATTGCATGAGACACCTAGGCTCCGTATATATTTCTGGTTTTCATTGTTTGCAAAATACTGATTTTACAGAGTGGCCTGTGTTGCCTGTCTTCAGTGGTCAGTGAGGGAAGACAGATGGGGGTTTATGGTTGATACTTTCTGGGGAGATTAACTCTAGGGGGTTATAAAGAGACACCTTGAAATCTATCTTATCTTAAGAGGAGCCTTATTTGTTCTTTGAAACCCCTACCCCGATTGGAGTAAAAACGAAATGTGTGTATTCATCTGTTTAAGATAAATACGTAGTTGTCTTAAATAAACCAAGGTGGGGAAATGGGGTTAAAGAATCAGGCTAGCGCCTTCAGCTTAAGTTGATTTAAGACCTACAAATTACTAGCACATAGGATCAAGAAAAGTTGTTCATGTTCAAAATATTTTACAAATCAAACTTAAGAATAATATTAGTATTGGTTTTAAGGTTACATTCGTGTAAAATCTAAGAGCATACAAGAGTTTGGTAGGCTTAAAGTGTACATTTATAAGGTCTTTCAGCTTAATCAATTCTTTCATGTGGCTTAAACTATCAGAAAAACAACACAAAACGGAGCTGAAGCAGTAACCAATGTTTTAAACAATTCAAGAAAGATTAGACTTTGTAACTCTTGACTACTTTTCTGTGTGTGTGTGTGTGTGTGTGTGCGTTGTCGACCCTTCCTAACTGACAACTTACTTCGCATCACTGATCAGATCTGTAGCTATAATTGTTCTTTTATCAAATCACTTTGTATGTCATTGGTAAATTGAAATTTGAAGAAATACCGTAGTCTGTTTGCGTTAACAATGTTTTCCTGACAATGTTCACTGTTTTCCTAGGGATAATTAGTGATTATTCACCTTGTTTACTTGAACTGAGAGAAATAGGGTATTCATGACTAACACTGAACCACCCATTTCGTCAGGTTCTCGCCATGTCAACTGTGGAAAGTCACAGCCCGAGATGTATGGGGGGGTTCTGCCACGGTCTCTTCCTGATATGTTAATTATCAACTGACTGTCCTCTGGATTCTTATCACACCTCTAACATCCCCCAAGTCACCTTATGGGATGAGACTGAAAACTCAACCTGTTTACTGTATTCATCACTTACCCTGAAACCACCCATTTTGACAGGTTGCCGTGGACCCCTGCTGTGGAAACTCACTCCTTGATTTGCCACAGTGCGATTTGAATCGTCTGACAGTCTCGTGTAAACTTTAACATATTAGCATTTAAACTATCTACAGCCTGTCTACATACATTTTAAATCTTGACAGTTTAAACTAAACCATTCCTATTAACCAATAAAACTTTTTATTTATTAAAACACAAAGAAGCAGCATTTAGCTGTTATGCTGCAAACAAGTGGAACAAACTGCCAGTGGAGATTAAACTCTCACTAAATGGAGACATTTTTAAATCCAGGTTAAAAACATTACTTTTCCCATGTGTCTATGTGTGGAATCTGCACGATATATTTTAATTTATCTGGACAGTTGCTTGTTTTTAAATGAATTTAAATTATTTTATTTGTTTCTATTTATATTCTTTTATATATATTTTAATGCTTCTTACACTCCCAACTGCAATGCATCCCTTTCACACTCGACACTTTACACATGCCTACCTCCACTACTGTTTGCATTACAACATGCAATATTGTATTTTTATCTTGGGTTTCTCGGTTAGTATAGGTCTTAGATTAGCATAGGCTATTATGTGTATTATATGTTCAGTATAGCATTAGTAATTAACGTAAAATGTATATTTTATAGTATCTATATTACCTATTTATTGTTAGTGTACTTATGGCATGTTATGTCTTGTTATGGTAGTCGCTGTACGGTGTCCTGTCCTAAGAATTTCAGTGCCCGACTCTGTTGTTCTGTGTATCTGACAACAAAAGACTTGACTTGATTTGCTTTTCTTTTATGTGAAGTACTCTGAATTGTTTTGTACACGAAATGTGTTATACAAATAAATTTGATTTGATTGTCAATACTGTTACTACTCAAACATATTGAACCCCCTAACACCCACCCCTAACCCCCACCACCGACCACTTGTTATCGCTAACCCTTTGATGTGAGCTAACCCTTTGATGTGACCGGACATACGGAGGTCAAAAGGTCACCTGTCATAAATCACACTTTATTACCCCCCATAAATCTTTTTTTGACTAAAAGTGTTGTATACTACTCTCTCATGAAGAAACTCTCTATTAAACTTTATCTTTAACTAAAAGTCACTCCTGCTACGGAGAAAAAAACAACTCACCTCTCCTAAAAAAACGGAGGAACTATGAAAAATTTACAAACAGAAATCACTCCAACTAGGAGGAAAAACAAGAATGCTATAAAAATAAACTATCACTGTTATCACTCTAACAGGATGTATTTATTAAACTTTATCAAAAAACAAAAATCTCTCTTGAAGAGGAAAAATACCAGAAGGCAAAACTTGATAACGTGGCTATGGTCGGGCTTGGAACAAAGGCGAGAGTGATGCACATCAATCGGACAGATACAACAAACTGGCACAAGACGGGGGGAGACGCAGACTCTTATGCACACCGGGATAATAGGGAACAGGTGGAATCATTCATACGACAATCAGACTGGAGCATCAGAGGAAGGGCAAGTGACCTGAAACGACAGGAGAGTTGACCTTTCAAAATAAAACAGGAAATGAAGAAACATGACATGAGACGAGACAAAAACCCACTTGACATTTGTCAAATCAACTTAGAAATCTGGGCTAAACACAAAAGGAGAAGATGAGAAGAACAGATACAAAAATATAGTTATTCCATTTGTGGCAGTGTGTCTGAGAATCTTAGGATCTTCTCTAAACATAACATTCCACTGCATTTCAACCCGGCAGCAACATCAGACAGAGACTGGTTCACCTAAAGTATATAATTGAGTGGTATCTTATTTACCAAGTGTCTACAAGGCAGTGTGTATGGACCTTGATATACTGTAGGAGAAATGTATTAACCATTTCATAAGTGCATGGCACAACACAGAAGAGCCAGCTCTCAACTTCAAGTCAAGACACAGCAGTACATCATATCTTAGGGAGAAGGGACACTTTGAGAATAGAACTTGTGCTGCGGGTGCGCCTCTTGATTTTAACCACTGAGCTGTGAAAGGGGTGCCTTTGAAAAAAAAGGAAGAGCTACAGGTCCATCTCCTGTAAACTGTACTTGTTATGCAGCTATTCCTGAAGTGTCAGGATGCAATTTTCTCAGTGGCCAGGCCTACGGTTTAGAAAATCTAGCTCGCTTAAAGTCCCTATATAAATGGTTATAGAGCTGTCTTGACGTCATAAGTCACTTGAGCAATGATCATTGAGAGAATTATTTCAGCTTCAAAGTTCCTGCTCAACTGCCAGGTGAGTCAGTGATACGCATGTGACCTTAACGACCTATTGTGACCATAACTTCTGCCTTCCAACCAGGTAGAACTGAAGAAGCCTTTTGGATGAGAGGTAAAACATCCCCTTATTTAAGCTGTTGGAACTACAATTACCTCCTTTTAAGTAGTAGTCAAGTACTTCCACACCAAACTCACTCATCCATGTCTTTATGGACTTTGCTTTGTGCACTGGTGCGCAGTCATGTTGGAACAGGAAGGGGCCATCCCCAAACTGTTTCCACAAAGTTGGGAGCATGAAATTGTCCAAAATGTCTTGATATGCTGAAGCATTCAGAGTTCCTATCACCGAAACTAAGGGGCCAAGCCCAGCTCCTCCAAAACAACCTCACACCATAATCTATCCCTACCCCTCCTCCACCAAACTTTACACTTGGCACAATGCAGTCAGAAAAGTACCCTTGTCTTGGCAACCGCCAAACCCAGATTGCCAGATGGAGAAGCGTGATTCGTCACTCCACAGAACGCGTCTCCACTGCTTTAGAGTCCGGTGGCGGCGTGCTTTACACCACTGATACGACGCTTTGCATTGCACTTGGTGATGTATGGCTTGGATGCAGCTTCTGTGGGAGAAGGATGTCATGACATGCTCATGACTTCTGGCCTAGTTACATCCTGGGCCTTGTTGACTGGTTCAGAATATTGTTGATAGTTAGAAGGAGCGTGTTTATGATAAACTGCGAAAGCTAGGCACCTCCAGAGAGGGCCACGTACACTTGTTATGATAAAACGGTATAAAAGGGTGTCACCAGATGAGCTCGTCGGACATTTTGTACATTCTGTATGCACGTTTTGCTGTGACGGTTTGTTCAATAAACTCCCCAATGGACGGCTGACCAACGCGGGATTCGACTCTAATTTCTCCACAACATAATGGTGACCCCGAATTCGTGAGAGTTTGCATCTGGATCCCGGCGGAGCGTGTCCGCTGTGCCCCGACAGCCGACATCAGCTGTTACAAGCCGGCAGGTGGGATTTTGTTCCTACCATTACGCAGTTGATCTCGGTTAGTGGAGCACAGCTGACGGCTTCTTCCGGCTTCCCCAAATTTAAAAGAACACAGGAGAGAGACGGATCCTGCACACGGTAAGCCCTTCCATTGTTACCTCTGCGCAGGGGGGCTGCTGAAATTGTTGAAATTGTGGGCCAAGGGGAGCCAAGTGTTTTAATTGGGATAAAATTGGGTAAACAGCAGCTGATGTGAGTTGTGAAGCAGACAGCTGTGAGCAGCTGGTCGGGCTATTGTGTTGTTGTATTGTTTTTTTTGTGGTAATTAAGAAGGGCTAGTCGCTAATGCTCGGGCAGGGAATAAATCGATGAGTTTAAACTGGAATAGTGGATACGCTTTTAGAGCGGGCAGGGTGGAAATCACCCGTTCATAGTGATGTCATAAAGCCAACGGCCGACCTTTAATGCATTGGGGGTAGGACTACCGTGGGACTATGGTTTGCATTAGTCATTAATATATGTGAAAAATTATTTTCACTAGTCAAGGAGTAGACGAATGCTGGTAATTGATTGACTTGCGAACATAAAAGTTTGAAGGTGGAATCAAAAGAGCAGTTCAAGAAAACTCCGAAAAAGTCAATTCCAGTTCTATACGGGCACATTTTAAGTATATATGTTTATATCATTTTATATATCTGCGTAGAACTCTTTGGAGTTATCCGAGACCTCAGTATAAAGACATTTTGAGAAGAAAATTCAAATTCGTTTATGAAATTGGCCACAGGAGATTATTATTGAGAGGTCACAGCGAAGCTGGTAAAGTACACGTCAGCATCTGTTGCTTTGGTCAGAGACCATATCACAAGGCTTGTAGGGAAAACACATTTTGTATTCCATATATTGCCGACACCAACATCTCCTGAAAAATTAAAAGTCTAAATGAAAGAAATTGATAATTTAAAAATGTGAAGATTTGAACGGTGACTGACACAAAACTTTTGACCGACTGACTTGAGTGTGTGGGACCGGTCTCTGTTGTCTGTCAAGGTGTGTGTCAATGTGTGTGGAGTCCTGCTGGTTTGTGTGAATCAAGAAAGAGAAGAAAAGAAAAAAGGTTCTGACTCATATCATCCCTTGACTTTTGAGTATTCGTAGTATTTTAAGTTAAACTCAGTTTTGCTTCATTGTTATAATTTGCTTCATTGTTATAATTTGCTTAATTGTTATAATTGCCGCATTGATAGTTTGTTGAAATAAGGGATTGTTACAGTGAAGAGCTGTGATTTTTAAACGCTGAGTGTTTATTTCTTTAAGATTCTGTATTTTCGTTGAGTGCATCTTGTTACTATTGATTATTGAATACTGCTGTGATTGGTGTTAAGTTTCTAAAGTTCTATTCTCAACAGGCAAGTGAAGGTGTTTTGGCTTTCAGGGGGACAGAGGGTGCTGCGCGCTCCCGCGGCTGGTGTGTGGGCGCGTGCTCTGGCCTTGAGAGTTTCCTGCTGCTTCAAATGTTCGTGTGTGATCACATTTTCTTTCCTTGTGTCTTCCAGGGGCAATTTATGGTTGAACTGTAATAATTATTAGTTTTCTTTAGGTAATGTGCTAATTGCGGAGTTGTTATCAGTCGAGTAATGAGGGTTTCGCAATTCTAGAGGAGAGGTTGCTGTCTCTAGTCAAGTTGAATGTGACATTCCTGATAAAGAAAGTTTTTCGCTTATGCATTGTTTCTGTATCTTTTGATTTGTAGTTTCCCTGTCCACAGCGTGTTAAATTGTATTTCTCTCTCTTTCTTAACAAATGCCAGTTCGAGGTGAAGAATAGTGCAACTGTTATTTCTGTGTTAGATTGTATTTCTTCTCTGTCCAGCTGAAAGGTTGTATTTCCTCCTTCTTAACTTGTAACAAAAAGTGTGACAAACGCCATTTTGAGTTGGGGTGTGGTTCAATTGTTATGTCTGGTTCAATTGTTATGCTTGGGAGGAGTTAATAACAGTCTAGGAAGTAGATGTAATGGTGTGTTCATATTTGATTTGTTAGAAATTCACGTGGTTCGCTGGAGGCAGGCTTAGAGGTGTGTTCATATTTTATTGGTTAGAAGTTACGTGTCTCAGACGTGTTTCATTGGAGATAGATTTAGAGGTGTGTTCAGATTTCATTGGTCAAAAAAATATTTTTATTTCATTGGTCAGAATTGACGTAGCTGTGACGTACATTGGATCATCTGGATTGGTGGAGGACATTGTGTGTGGATTGGATCGGAAGCATCCGGATGTGAGCAAAAGTTGGGGCAACGCCTTTAGCCTGAGTCACTTCAAACAGAGTAAGCATTAACTGAGCTTTCGATTAGCAATAAATTAACATTGGGTAGCATTAGCAATACAGCAAGTATTAATTAGCAATAATTAGTATTGATTAGCAATAACTAGCATTGTTTAGCATTGATTAGCAATCAATAGTATTGATTAGCAATAACTAGCATTGTTTAGCATTGATTAGCAATCAATAGTATTGAGTAGCAATAACTAGCATTGATTAGCAATCACTAGCGTTGAATAGCATAATTAGCATTGAATAGCATAATTAGCATTGAATAGCATAATTAGCATTCAATTAGCATTGGTCAACAAGGAAGCTAGTATTGATTAGCAATAAGTAGCATGGATTAGCAATAGTTAGCATTGGTTAGCATTATTAGCATTGTTAGCATTTCGTTAGCCATAATTAGCATTGATCAGAAAGACAATTAGCATTGATTAGCAATAGCAATAAGGCAAATATTGGTTTAAATCTTAATTAGCAATAGGTTAGCATTTACTAGCGACAGCTAGGAAGCTAACATCAATTGGCATTGGTTGGCAAACATTAACATTAGCAATAATAGGAACCGAACTCCAAACCGGAAGTCAAAAAGCTAAATTAGCCTAACATTGAATTAACATCGGTTTAATTTAAAAAAAAATAACCTAGAGCATAAGCTTTTAAAGCTAACATAGGCTAACCTTAACATTAGCATTGACAACATCCAATCCAATAATTAGCTGCATCTAAGCTAAATTTAGCTGAGCATTAAATTAGCATTGATTAGAGGTAAATAATTAGTTTTATTTAAATTGACTTTCAAAAAAAAAAAAAAAAAAAAAAAAAAAGGGGGAATACGAATAATAAATAAGGGAAATTTAGAAAATAGATAAGTAAATAAAAAGAAAAAGTCAAAAGACAATAGAAGGGAACTAACTAGGTGAAACAATGGATGTAACACCAACAATAATCATCAGCGCCAAACATCCTGAACATTCCAAAGATATTAAAAAGATATCTCTAAAATGGGAAAAACGAACAAAAAATAACGTCTCACCCTGGCCAAAAGGTGGCACTTTCAATGTAACTACCTGTAAGATTATGGAACAAAGGATTAAAGCTTACAAACCAAAGGACAAAAGCAAAAAGAGACAGGGAAAAAGAGAGCTTGAATTAAAAGTTTTACATTTCTTTGAAAATGCAGAGCTATATCCAACACTGCCAGGAGCAGCAAACATACAAGGAGATTCTGAAATAAAAAATCATAAAATATCTCATGAACGTCCAGAACCACAAATAGCTACATCAAGCAGTCATGGAGCTCCTGAGCCAGACGCCGTCTGTAATTCAGATCAGGCAAGGGGACAGCTCCCACAAGATCAAAAATCACCCGAACTGGCACCTCCAGTTCAAAAGGCATCTTCTGAAGAACATAAGAGTCCAACAGCGTCAGCACCGAGTTTGATAGAAATGACGCAGGGACAGTCATGGCGTTCCTCTGGCAGAGGAATCCCAGTATTGGTTTACATTGACATATAGAGGTAAGAAGTACACTTACATCAGACGTACTCAAAAGGGTTTAAAAACCGCCCTCAGGTGTGTCATCACTACAAAACAAAACAAAGTTTTTAAGTTAAATGTATCACAACTACTAAGTTTCTAAAACTTGAATTTAGATAGGTCACTGTTACTAGGACAAAACAAAACAAAGTTTTCAAGTTAAATGTGTCACTATTATTAAGTTTCTAGAACTTGAATTTAAATAGGTCACTGTTACTATTACAAAACAAAACAAAGTTTCTGAATTTAAAATTTAAATGTGCCACTATTACGAAGTTCTAAAATTTAAACGGAACAAAGTTTCTAATTTAAATTTTAGCAATGATAGTCTGAATTAGAGTATCTATGTAGCCCATAGGGAATTACTGATATCTCTCCATCCCACTTGGAGGGAGTAAGAAAAGCGCCATGTCCAAAATAAATGAATAAATATCTAATGAATAAATAAGTAAAATTAAAATACAACAAGTATGATCTTCTTTTGGGAGGATTATGCAATAAAATGCGCTTCCTCTGGAAGGAATCATGAAAAATCCAAAGATCAAAGGTTGAAAGCACAACTGGAGAGGACAACCGAGGCTAAGTTAGCCTTTGAAAATTTGAAACGAAATTAGCAAAAGTCATCCAAAACGGCCAACACTAGTCTATGAGAAGCCATTTTTCTTATATGTCTCCAATAAAAACCATAAGATTTCAGAACTAATAAATCAGAGTAGGTATGTTGTGACTCGGACAGGATGTTTGCAGGTTGTGCATCTTTTGACACATCCAGATGTGAGAATACAGAAGTGTACTACATCGGATCCTGCAGATGTCATTCCATGTGAGTTTGAAGGAGAACCACATGAGCATGTGGCAGAGCTGGGAGATACATTAAACTGAGACCTGACTTAGAAACAACTTCACTTGTTCAGGCTGATGTCACTTATGTTGTGCATGGTTCATGTTGTGAGATCATTTGGGTGATCATGAGGTTTTGCAGTTGTGAAACAGGAAGGTGGAAAACTTTGTGACGGTGAAATCTGAGAAGTGTGAACGGCCATGTTCGGCACAGTTGGCTGAACTGAAGGCACTAACGGAAGCATGTTGACTGGTGAAAGGTAAGGTTACGAATGTGTACACAGATTCTGCATATGCTCATGATATTTGCTATTTGTTTGAAGCAGTTTTGAAGCAGAGAGGGTTCAGGAGGTCAGACGGAAGTCCAGTGCGACAGGAGGTCCAAACGAAGGAGCTGATTGCGGTCATGAGAATTGAAAATTGGAAGTGATAAAGGGTCATATAATCGTAAAGGTAACGAAATGGTCGGTAAAGGTAATATCGCGGCTGATGAAGCAGCAAAAGTAGCATCAAAGTGCCAGCTTGCTGTTTTGGCACCAATGGTGTTACTGGAGCCAGAGGTCGCGCCATCACAAGGATATTGGTCATACATATTGGATAAATAGTCGTAAATTTTTTTTTGATAAGATAATTGATTCATCTGTTTGTCATTCCATCAGAGATTAGCTCAAATAATGGTTAAGTGTTTGTTTAGAAAAGTGCAAGAGGCATTCTGCAGCAGCTGCGAATCAAGCAGCGCTGTGGGGCCGTTTATCATCCACAGAGTCAAGGGATGCATGAGAGGATCAATGGAACCTGGAAAGTGAAATTGAATTGAATCTATGCTGCAACTAAACTAACTAGATGCTTTGCCGCTTGCACTAATGAGATGTCCTATGCAGACTCATAGAGTCACGCACTAACACCGCATAAAATGCTAACGGGTCGACCCAGGCCGGCACCTCAGTTCCCACTTGAGCAGGTGCAAACAGAGTGAACAGCTTACATGAAGCAACTAACTGCAATCCACAGAACAATCTATCTACAGGAGGAGTTCAGAGACTCAGGTCTCAAACAGCTGGTTGAGAGACCAGTGATGCCGGGCGACCAGGTGCACATCGAAGTGTTCCGGAGGAAGTGGCTTGAGCCAAGACGGAAAGGACCGTACACAATGGTGCGAGCAACATCAACAGCAGTTCAAATGGAAGGTAGCAACACATGGTACCATTTGAATCACTGCACTAAGGTTCGGACTAAAGACACAGACGGAGTCCGAGGGAAAGGATGAACGAAAGGAAGAGGTTAAGATTTCTGACACTAATGAGCATCCAGGTGTGGGTGTTGGCCGACAGCATGGGCTCAGGAGAACGAAGCCTGGAGATGTTGGACGGGATCCAGCAAACAGGAGAGACTGGAAGGGTCCCGTGATGAAGCCACCCCGCAGGGAAGTAGCCAGCCTGGGTCAGATGAGTATGATGCAACAATACACACCCACTCAGACCATGCCACGCCACAAACTTTGCCAGCAATACACACTAGAGCTAGTCGTGAAGAGGTATCTGCTAAGCTTGAATTTAAGTTCATGGAAGAAACGATTTGAGGAGGGGTGGATCATGGGTCCGGTGGAGGAGACGACCAAATCACCGCCTCTGGACGCCACGACAAAGGGGCAATCTGGTAAGATCATGTTGTCCTCGGGTCAGAAAGAAGTTGTTCACAATGGTTGTAAGAATAGAAAGATTTTTCGGGAAAGGCTAGGGGGATTTGATACCATTAGCACTACAGGACAGAATAATCATGTTAATCCAAGAACAGACGGAGTGTACATGCACAGGTAAAGTCAGGGAAGCAGTGTAACTGTGGAAAATGGGGTAAGGCAGCACATGATATGTGGTATAGATGGGCATGGTACACTACAAGAGAACTGACAGCGACAGAGTGTCTCATATGCGCAGACGCTCCAGGAGCATTGCCTGTTGTTGTTCCAGAGCCACTTCCCTTCAGGGATTGTGCAGTGGTCCAGCAACGGGAATGCAGAGAAGGTAGGTTCACATCGGAAGAGGATAAATGGTTATTGTTTCCTATGTGTGGTATTAAGTGCAGATTGATGTTTGGGCAAAAATAAATTACATAGTTATTTTCAAAATAAGGGAGGGCCAAAAATTTGAGTCTTCTGGCGCGGAATTTAATCATAGTACATCACAGGAGGGGCCTCCCACTGATTATAGAGTAGATTACGATGGTGAGTTTGTATGCTTTTGGAACTCGCGTAGGTAATACTACTGTTAAATGAAAACAAGATTTATTGGGATTTATTTATTTGGATCAAAAATGTGAAAATATAGAAATGATCATTTTAACTCTATATCTTTTTGGGGATCAGACACACCCAGTAGCTGAGAGTTACTGGATGTGTGGAGATCATGTTTTGTTAAATGTGCTACCCAACAGGGAGATAGGTCTTTGGGCACTGGTGAGGATGAATACATCGGTTGTGGTAGTGTATGACAAGGTAAACGAGATGCTAGGATTGGATGTGGAAGAAGGGAGAGTTAAAAGATCTAGTGATGGCTACATCAGGGATAAGCACGTTTACTTGGATGCAATACGACAGCCGAGAGGGATTCCTTTGAGCTCAAAGCACGCAGGGAGGTTGCAGCTGGATTTGAGGCTGGTTTGCAGGGGATCATATTTGACAAAATGGGGAGTGGATTAATTACATATAATACAACCAACAGGGAATTCTTAGCTACACGAGTGAAGGGCTTGCAGGCTTTGGAGAACAACTACATGAGACGAGTATGATGGCTTGGTAGAACAGACAAGTTTTAGAATGGATATTAGAAGGGGAAATTGGTGTTTGCCAGATGGTTGGGGAAAATATTGTACATTTATACCCGGGAATACTGCAGCTCATGGAGGCCGTGAAGGAGTTCAGAGAACGGAGAGAGGAGCTGACGTGTGATGCTGGTGGAGGTGAATGGTAGTGGACTGGTCTGTTTGGGATTTTGGGAGAAGGGGGAGCGATGACAGTTAAGGCGGGAATAGCAATATTGTTGATAGTGAGGATGGTTTCCCTATTGGTGTGTTGCATTATACCCATTCTGAGAAGGTGTTTGCTGCAAGTGATGTTCGAACAAACAGGGGAAGGAATCTGGAGGCAGATGACCATGCGAGACCAGGTCTGAGGACCAACACATGGGAGAGCGGGTCAACGAATGAAGGTTATCAATGGACGGTTCACAAGTTTCTTTCTTCGAGGGTGGAACCAAGTATAGTCTGACAGGGAGAAGGGATGCTGAAGATCTCTTTGATTGGGAGTGACGTACTGGCGACCTCTCCTCCCAGAGTTAGCTTAGCAGTTCCAGACCCAGCCGGACGGATGTTCGGCCAGAAGCAGACGACACCAGAGTACGGGAGATGGGACGGGACTGGAGGAGCTGCATTACATTGCATTTTATTACTATTGTTGTGTGATAATCCATAATTTTATGTATTGCACTTGATACAAAACGGTGATTAACTGATTTGAAGGTGGTGTATTCAGTCTATGTGTATTATCAATCAGAACTGGTCACTAATATGTGCATTGCCAATTGTGTCAGTCAACTGTTCGGAGTGCGACCTTGGTAAAGTGGTCGGTCGCCAAGTGGGGTGGGGCCGTAGGTGAGTTTTCCCAAGATAAGAACATGAGTTACGAAAGTAGCAGCCGGTGGGTTTTTCGCACCTATGCACTGCGAACAGTGGACAAGTGTGATGGCAATGTAAAACTTGTAGTGTTGTTGAATTCAATATCGTTTAATTTAATTTAATCATTTAATGTGATTCGGGTACACATATATATATATTCCTTTTCATTTATTCAAAATGGTCCCGTTGATTGATATTGTAGAATTATTAGAATAATTTAGTGTTCATTATGTTAATTAATTCTTAATTAATTATGTGGGATGATTTTCTTTCATTTTAGATTATTTCTTTATTAAATCACTGATAAGTGATTTCAGGGGGGACTATGTGGGAGAAGGATGTCATGACATGCTCATGACTTCTGGCCTAGTTACATCCTGGGCCTTGTTGACTGGTTCAGAATATTGTTGATAGTTAGAAGGAGCGTGTTTATGATAAACTGCGAAAGCTAGGCGCCTCCAGAGAGGGCCACGTACACTTGTTATGATAAAACGGTATAAAAGGGTGTCACCAGATGAGCTCGTCGGACATTTTGTACATTCTGTATGCACGTTTTGCTGTGACGGTTTGTTCAATAAACTCCCCAATGGACGGCTGACCAACGCGGGATTCGACTCTAATTTCTCCACAACACTTCTCGGCCATGGAAACCCATTCCAAGTAGCTCTCTACGCACTGCTCTTGACCTAATCTGAAGGAACATATTTTTATCTTTGAACAACTTACCTCAAATTTGAACATTTTTCCAATATTACTAGCTAAGCATGTGCGCTGCTGAACCAACCTTTCTGCTTTAATTATCTGGGAGTAGCATCAATACCATCCTTGCTATGTGTAGAATATGCATCAACCAGCATTAGTGGGATATTTAAGCCACCTCGGCTGTATTCAGACCAAGTGTCTACAAGGCGTTAAATTATAAACAGGAATATCGGTGTGCAAGAACTGAAGGAAATATAGAATATGAACTGAGGGAGTAAGAAACTTAGGATGGTGTGTGATGGGGCAAGAGAATAGAGAGAGATCCCTGATTCTCTTCACTATTGACAGGTTAATGGCTAACAACAACAGGTGGCGGTGTCCTAAGTGGTCACGTCTTGGGCCCCACTGCCAGGGGGTGGTCAGATATTTGCTTGTTGGTTTCTGTGGGCCTTCAGCACGCTGGGCGAGTTGTAGAACCCTTCTTTCAGTTCAATTCTCATCACCAAGGCGATGGCGTAGGATAATGTTGGAAGATGCCACGTCAAAAAAAGGCAACAGATGTGTTCAGCCGTTGGTGCCGGTGAGGTGAACTTCAAGTCAGTTCACAGAAATGGTTAAATCAACAGAGAAGTTAATGCAAAAATCCCACTGGCTCTTTGAATACAAAAAAGGTTTACTTGTACCGTGGAACAAAATTAACTGCTTACTGGATAACTACAGCAGTGGAGGTTAAACTGAACAAATAACTCTCAACAGGAGTGATGAAAGATGGCTGCCAAACCAATGGGACAAAAACACAAGAAGTTTTTCTTTATCACTTAATTTCTGTTTCTTATTCTAAAAAGTTTTCTAGCAGTTCCCGATTTTGATTTGTGGAGGTGGTACGTGACGTGTGCTTGAACTCAGATTTCTGCCAATGAGATAACTGGAAGCTTTAAGCTGTCTGGAAGTATAGGGATCCAGTTCAAATTCTAAGTGTTAGAATTTTGCTATTAAAATATGCTGAAATTTATTTTTCGATAAGATTTAACTTTTATTTGTCACATTCACGGTTCAATGTAAAGTGAAATGTGTTTGTATAACCTGCAAGCAATAACAAAGAGAGCACACAGAATAAAATAAAATATATTTATGAGATAAAACTATTAAAAGACCTGACCTTCAACAATCATATCAAATCAGTCACCAAATCAGCCTTTTATCAACTTAAGAACATATCCAGAATTAAGGGTTTCATGTCCCAAACAGATCAGGAGAAGCTGATTCATGCTTTCATCTCAAGCAGACTTGACTACTGTAACGGTCTTCTGACTGGACTCCCCCAAAAGAGTCTCAAACAGCTGCAGCTCATTCAGAACGCTGCAGACCGAGTTTTAAAGCGGCACTTTGTAATATGGGGTTTGTTTACCATGCAATACACATCCCAAAGCTGTAGGGAATAGGCGACAGTCTAGCCAGACTGTCGTAAACCCACCAGAGGCAATTTACGGTTTATTTTTAAGACACTGGCAGAGAGTTGGAGAAGTAGAGATGCTTAACTCGAATCTTTTGGGTAATCCGGGCTGATTGGATCATTTCGAGGAGGGGATTCGAGTTATACGGACAACTTGAATCACTTGAGTCACTTATTAAAAAAAAAAAAAAAAAAAAAAACTTTCTGCCGTTTAGTGGCTATACGCCTCGCCTTTTTTTGTCCCATTTATCAATTCATTTTGATAAATCAAAGAGCAGCCTACGGCTACAAGTTCATTCATTTATTTTTGTCAAGTAATAATTCAATGCCATTTAATCTGAAAGCCAGACACAACAGCTCGTGTGTGCATTTACACAGCGACAAATGTGGTAGCATTAGGTGAGGCAATGCTGAGTTTAGACCTACAAGTAAACAACATGGAATGATCTTGCCCTCCCTATATCACTAAATGATTATTTTTCAACAACTGTACAAGATGCATGAAGCCACGCTAACCGAGCCTGTAGCTGCCGACTGTAGCTGCCTGTAGCTGCCGACTGGGCACTGCTCGTCAACGAGACAGAATCGAAACTTAAAAAGCTCCGAGGCATGGATTCGCTACTTGCCCGTCTGACCGCTGAATCGCTGGCTCTGGGTGACTCAGCGGTCAGACGGGCAAGTAGCGGTGGTTCAAAGCTTATTACAACTCTAGAAGCTAACCGCATTCAATTTAGCCGTCGACAGCTAATGGAGAGGGGGTGTGTCTCTCAGGCTACCTGGCTCGGCTCAGAGCCCTTTACGACCTGCCGTGAAGCAGTAGTTCTCGGCTCTCGTGTGTCGCGAGACTTCCAGAGATAAACAAAGCACGCGGCAAAGTTGCAAGCGCTGTTTCGGGCTAGGACCACCAGATGGAGATGGAAATGTCACCGTTTTCATCAGAACGGGTCAGCCAAGCAATCTGATGATTGCCGAGCAATTTTATGACCATGAAAAAGTTGCATAGTTTCGCTTTAACCAGAACAAAGAGATCAGATCACATCACCCCAGTTCTCAAGTCTTTATATTGGCTCCCGGTCAGATACAGAATAGATTATAAAGTTCTGCTACTCGTCTACAAATCACGGAATGGTTTAGGTCCAGAATACATGAATGACATGCTAGCAGAGTATAAACCCAGTAGAGCTCTGAGATCTGCTGACTCAGGTCAGATAGTGGAGCCCAGAGTTCAAACTAGACACGGTGAAGCAGCTTTTAGCTGTTATGCTGCACACAACTGGAACAAACTACCAGCAGAACTGAAATCAGCCCCAACTGTAAGCACTTTTAAATCCAGGTTAAAAACATTTCTCTTTCAGTGTGCGTATGGTTGAGTTTATATCTTTCTTTTTCCCCTCTTCTTTGATTGCTTTTAACTGTGTTTTTAATTTTTATTCTATTTTTTTTCTCTTTAAATTGCTGCTTTATGCCTTGTCTTTATGTAAAGCACATTGAGTTGCCTGTGGTATGAAATGCGCTATATAAATAAAGATGCCTTGCCTTGCCTTGCCTAAAAGTGAAAATAAGAGCAATAAGTAAGAATATAAATATTATTCAATTTACAGTAGAAAGGATGGGGAAGTCTTAAAACCCCCCACTCTCACATCCAACATGAAAGGGTTCCTTGGGTATTTACTGATAGCATTTTAATCTAAAGGTATGTTGTTGCAAGCTATAAGGGAGTTAATGTCTTTAGGATTGGTTTATGACCACAGTACTCTCGCTGTATAAATTCTCAGTCAATAGCTCAGTTCTCTGACTTTTTTGTCAAAGAGTCCATTGCTACTACCATGTCCTCAGCCTCTTCTATCTCATCCAGCCCAGATGATATTGTTGCTCTCTTCCACTCCTCCTGCCTAGCCATTCTGGATATGGTAGCTCCTCTTTGTCACAAGCGCCCAAAATTTAGATCTCAAGTCTGGTTAGATGATGCCTCCCGCTCACTCAGGCAGGCCTGCCGGAGAGCTGAAAGGAAATGGCTAAAAGACCGTCTTACAATCTCCCATGACATTTTTAAATCTACTTTAGCATCCTTCCAGGCAGCTGCCAAAGCAGCCAGAGCTAAATACTTCTCTGATATTATCAATCAACATGCTAACAGACCCAAAATCCTGTTTCACACTATTAATCAAATCACCAACCCTCCACTCTCACCGGCTCCCTTCACAAATGCTGATGCTTGTGAGAAATTTAAGACATTTTTCATTGATAAAATTGAAAACATCAGAGCACTGTTCTCTCCCCCTCCTCTGCCTTCCCCCGCAGTTAAGGTGTCTTCAGGCCCTTTATTTACTTTTAGTCACTTTGCTGATGTATCGCTGGCAGATCTCAAGGACATAGTCCTCTGTATGAAACCCACATCTTCCCCTGGTGATGTTGTCCCCTCTTCTATTTTTAAAGATGCTTTTGATGTGCTGGGCCCTTCCATACAGTTAGTTGTCAACTCCTGTTTGACATCTGGCGCTGTCCCTGCCTGCTTTAAGCATGCAGTGGTCCAACCCCTGCTTAAAAAGCCCAACCTGGATGCAAATTCTTTAAATAATTACCGTCCCATCTCTAAACTTCCTTTCCTTTCCAAGGTACTGGAGAAAGTAGTGCTGGCCCAGTTGCTTCCCTTCCTGACTGAGCATAACATCCTTGAGCCCTTCCAGTCAGGTTTTAGAACACTCCACAGTACTGAATCGGCTCTGCTAAAAGTCACCAATGATCTGCTTCTCACTTTAGATTCAGGTCAAAATGCGATCCTGGTTCTTTTGGACCTCAGTGCAGCGTTTGATACTGTGGACCACAACACCCTCCTATCCCGTCTTGAGGACTGGGTAGGCATAAAGGGGACAGCATTACTCTGGTTCAGCTCCTACCTCAGACACAGAACCTTCTCTGTATCCCTTGGTTGCTCCTCTTCCTCCTCAGCTCCTGTTTCTTATGGGGTCCCGCAAGGCTCAATTTGGGCCCTTTGCTGTTTTGTTTATACATGCTCCCCCTTGGCGACATCATCCGGCGTTATGACATCTCTTTTCACTTTTATGCCGATGACACCCAGCTATACCTGCCCCTAAAATCTGATAACTCCATTCAGCCTCTTCTGGATTGTCTCCAGGATATTAAGCGCTGGATGAGTAGTAACTTCCTTCAGCTAAATGATGGTAAGACAGAGGTCATCATTTTTGGCCCTCCTAAAGCTAGGCCCCTGATCGAAGGACAATTAGCCCACCTCTCCCCTTTTGTCAAGCCACATGCCAAAAATCTAGGTGTCACCATTGACTCAGAGCTCTGTTTTAAAAGGCAGATTAGCTCTGTTATCAAGAGTAGCTTCCATCAGCTGAGAATTATTTCCCATCTCAAACCCTCCCTGTCTCCCAAGGACTTAGAAACAGTAATTCATGCATTTGTTACATCCCGGTTAGATTATTGCAACTCCCTCTATCTTGGTCTCCCCCAGTCCCAACTTTCTTGTCTGCAATTGGTACAGAATGCAGCTGCAAGGCTGCTAACTGGCACCAAAAAATATCAACACATCACCCCTGTACTGGCCTCCTTACACTGGCTCCCCATTAGCTTTAGGATCCACTTTAAAGTCCTGCTGATTGTATATAAGGCACTGCATGGGTTGGCTCCCTCATATATCTCAGACCTCCTCCATCCCCTCTCAGCATCCAGGTCCCTTAGATCTGCCGACAAGGGTCTTCTCTCTGTGGCCCGCACCCGCCTCAAGCAAAAAGGCGATAGAGCTTTTGCAGTAGCAGCCCCACGTCTGTGGAATTGTCTTCCCCCAGATGTTAGACTGTCTCCCTCTGTGACCACCTTTAAATCAAGGCTCAAGACCCACCTATACTCCCTGGCTTTCCCTGCTTCCTAGCTTCCATCTCTCTCCTCTCTTTATATTCAAGTGTCTTCTGTTCTGTTGCTATTTATTTGTTAGTGCTGTCTATTTGTCAATTGTATTTCTGTATTTGTCTTTCTTACTCTCTTTGTGTTTGCTTTTATATTTTGCTTGTTCTGATTTACTTTTATTTTTCTATTTTTTTAGCCATATCATATGTACAGCACTTTGGTCAGTGGAAACTGTTTTAAACGTGCTCTATAAATAAAAATTACTTACTTACTTACTTACTTACTAATTAACTATAGCTTACAGAATATATCCACTTCCACTTTACAGTCAGGAAATATTAGATATTTAGGCATAAATATTTCCCCCAGGCCTTCAAAGCGAACTAAGCTAAATTAAATTCAGATTTTTAAGACAGTAGAGGACAATCTCACATGGTGGAAGTCCTAACCCATATCACTCATGGGGAGAGTGGCCACCATACAAATTGTGCTCCTGGTTCTGCATCATTAAGTCAATGACTTGTTTTAATGATAACCAACAGGCCGTTCTCTGCTTGGTTAAAGTCAATACATTCATACATCACAGAATTTCTTTGGAAAAACAAACCCCTGGACAAAAGACACTGATGGATTAAATTAGATTAACTTCTTTTTAATCTTTATATTTTAGCCAATAAGTTACAATATATCTCAAAATGGTTTAAACCTAGCTCACTTGATGATCAAGCACTGTGTGATAACCTGGAAATCTCCAACCTGCCATTCATTAGCTCAAGTATCAAACATCACAAATGTTTTAAAAGCATTAACATCAGCTCCTCTCTGGTGGGTCTTCCCTTCTCCCATGTAAGTTTACACCCATCTGGAGCATGATTATGATATCAACAGCAACTCAAGTCCATACTAAGTCCATACTAAGTCCATACTAAGTCCATACTAAGTAAGTAATATATTCTCAACCAACTAGACCTACAATCTCCTATTAAAACAAAAAATAATCTGTGTTTCAACGAGTTTAGAAGTCTTCTGTCAGATCACATCAGTGTCCGCTTCCTCAAAACATCAATTGGCTGAATTTAATTATCTCTGGTCTAAGTTGACTAGTTCCATCACTTAGTGGAGGCGATGGGTTGTTTCGCTGCTCTGGGTGGCTGGGTGTTGGCTGGGGATTTCTAGTAATCTCTCGCGGGTGGGAGGCTAAGGTTGGTCATTGTGGAGGAGCTATGTGTCTGGCCTAGCTGAGGGCTTTGGTGGCCTGCAGATGATGCTGCCTTACAGCGGCTGGTGGGGTTTCTGAAGGTGCCTGTGCCAATGGACGCTGGCTCTGGGCCGGGTAGCCGGGCTGGGTTTGGTGTGGGGTCTGGGCCCTGGTGTCTGGGGGCACAACACGGCATTAAGACGACAAGACGGGGTTAAAAAAAATAACAAAAAAAACTAAGAAAATCGATACAATTTTCTTATAGATAATGCCTTGTGCTTAGTCAAGTGGAGCTTAAGCCCAGTGTGTACCTGTGGTATTTCAGAGACAGTTTAGTAATTATAGAAAAAGGCTAGAGGTCTGGTGTCCAGTTAGATGTCTTGTCTGTGCTGAAAGTCCCTGCATGCTCTTTAGAGGAAGGATGCTGTTGTTGCTTCTTGTTCATATCATCTCTCTTTGAAAAAGCTCAGCTGTACACTCACTGCTACGATTAGCTTATGAGGAAGTTAAATGGTAAATTAACTGTATTTGTATAGCACTCTTAAGTGCTTTAACGCTATATGCCACATTTACCCATTCACTCACACACTCATACCCATATAGGCTACACAGTGCTTTCTTCTACACATTCACACATGGATGAACACATGGGTAGACAACAAGGGATTCAGTGTTTTGCCCAAAATTCAGTGTCAAGCCACCAACCTTACAATTGGTCTGAAACTGCTCTTCCTCCCAAGCTACAACAGCCCCATGCTGGAGCAGGGTCAGTTTTGCTGCTGCAAGGTAGAAGAACAGAGAGTCAGATTGATGGCCAATGGAAAAATTCACTATTCTTAAAGACTCTAGAGAGCAAGTAAAACTTAGTAGGTCTTGACCTGTCTGAAAGTGGGGGCCGTGGAGGAGAGGGCCTTGGTCTGGTGAAAAAGAGGAAAAGTCTAGGCAGTCATGGGCTTTAACTGTTGAATTTGGGACGTGGCTACCTAGAAAGGAAGATCTTAAGGCTAAACTGCCATCCACAGTAAAAGTCCATTTTAACCTACAAATGAAGGATTGCGCGTTGTGAGGTCTGGGACAAAGCAATGGACTGAGTCAAGGTCTTGAACATGCAACCAGTCAGGTGGACAGCTTTCTACCTTGTGCCCATGTCTGGGTGAAAGGGCTGTGTGGATTTCATCGTGTTTTTTTTGTGGTTGTTGTTTATTTACTTAAATTTTTGCAATCTGCAGTCAATGTGCTCTGTCCATTTCTTGCTCACTTCATACAACCACTTCCATGACATTTTGGTCTTAACAAGGTAATTTTCCCTACACTTTTCCAGAGTTTCTTTCCCAAGGATATGTCGGTTGGACCTCTTTTAAGCTTTCAGAATACAGTCAATAAAGTCAACTGGAAGAACACAGAACATTAAGATATCAGTTAGCCAAAATTATATCTGAGATAAAACAGAGACAAAGCAAAAAATTGTAAACATTCATTCCAGTTTGGTTCACTATTTAGTGGTTACATTTATAATCTATGCACTCGCCCACTAAACTCGAAAAGAAGTATTCATGCTTAGCACTTAAGAGAGTGGAGAGAGAATAATTAGGGACCGAGCAGTGAAACTGCAAGGACCCTATTGTATCTGTAAGGATTATTCTTTCTTCCGATTCTTTGCAAAAGGTACTCGAAAACACTTTTGCAAACACCACCTGCCAGTCGACGACATGAAAGAATCTAAATTTTATATTTTTGGGAGTCGCTCATTGACTCTGTAGCGCCCCCTACAATGCTTAAAAATGGTCCCCGCATTGGGGTTAGTTTGACATGGGACGACAAAATTCGGTACACTCATTCATCATGTCCAGACGCACAAAAAAGTCTCATGCCGCCATGGTCCCACGTTTTGGAAGGAAAATGCGTTTTCCTGCCATTTTTGACCGATTCCACGCCTTGCATATGATCGAACTTGTCCTACAGATTTAATGCTACAGGCTTGAAACTTGGCCAGGTTACTCTTAAGACATGGGGGGAAAAATTCATGGGGAAACTTTTTCAAACCTCAAATGACGTGGGCGTGGCCAGGCGGTGAAAATCGTGTGATGGCGTTTGTGATTTGAAAGCCTTATCATCATCGCAAAGTCATGAAACTTGGCACACACGTCCACCCTGACAACCTCGTACGTATGTAAAGGGTATCGTGTGTGGGCTGAGCAACATGGCTCAGTGGCGCCCCCCTAGAAATGTTCAAAAACCCCTCCGCATTGGGGTTATTATGTACTCATACGTACGCAGAGGGTATCGTGCGTGTGGACAGAGCTGCGCGACTACGACGTCAAGCGCATGCCCCAACGTGCGCACATCTCGGTCCCTCATACAGCTGCTTGCAGCTTTCTAGTCTTTTATTGTGTTTTTCCTGTTCTTACTGTAAGGCAAGGCAAGGCATCTTTATTTATATAGCGCATTTCATACTCAATGTGCTTTACATAAAGACAAGGCATTTAAAAGAACAGCATAAAGCAGCAATTTAAAGAAAAAAAAATAGAATAAAAATTAAAAACACAGTTAAAAGCAATCAAAGAAGAGGGGAAAAAGAAAGATATGAACTCAACCATAAGCACACCGAAAGAGAAATGTTTTTAACCTGGATTTAAAAGTGCTTACAGTTTGGGCTGATTTCAGTTCTGCTGGTAGTTTGTTCCAGTTATGTGCAGCATAACAGCTAAAAGCTGCTTCACCGTGTCTAGTTTGAACTCTGGGCTCCACTATCTGACCTGAGTCAGCAGATCTCAGAGCTCTACTGGGTTTATACTCAGCTAGCATGTCATTCATGTATTCTGGACCTAAACCATTCTGTGATTTGTAGACGAGTAGCAGAACTTTAAAATCTATTCTGTATCTGACCGGGAGCCAATGTAAAGACTTGAGAACTGGGGTGATGTGATCTAATCTCTTTGTTCTGGTTAAAACTCTGGCTGCAGCGTTCTGAATGAGCTGCAGCTGTTTGAGACTCTTTTGGGGGAGTCCAGTCAGAAGACCGTTACAGTAGTCAAGTCTGCTGGAGATGAAAGCATGAATCAGCTTCTCCTGATCTGTTTGGGACATGAAACCCTTAATTCTGGATATGTTATTAAGTTGATAAAAGGCTGATTTGGTGAAAGATTTGATATGATTGTTGAAGGTCAGGTCTGAGTCTATCAGCACGCCGAGGCTCCGGACTTGGTCTTTAGTTTCTAGAGACAGTGACTCAAGATGTTTACTGACAGCAAACCTCTTCTCTTTGTTGCCAAACACAATGACCTCAGTTTTTTCTTGATTTAACTGAAGGAAATTTTGGTTCATCCACTTTTTGACTTGCTCTAAGCAGTCGCACAATGACTCTATAGGACTGCAGTCATCCGGAGACAGTGCGAGATATATCTGTGTGTCATCTGCATAGCTGTGGTAGTTGACTTTAGAGTTCTTCAGAATTTGACCCAGAGGCAGCATGTATAGAGTGAACAGAAGGGGTCCAAGAACTGACCCCTGAGGAACTCCACGTCATAGCCACTCAATCAGATTGATTACTTCCAATGGTCACAAAATAACTCTGCTCCTCCAAGTAGGACCTGAACCATTCTAGGACTGTCCCACTGAGTCCTGCCCAGGTTTCCAACCTGTTCAGCAGTATACTGTGATCCACAGTGTCAAATGCAGCACTGAGATCCGACAATACCAGAACTGACACCTTGCCTGAGTCAGTGTTCAACCTTATGTCATTTAACACTTTAATAAGAGCCGTTTCTGTACTGTGGTGAGGTCGGAAGCCTGACTGAAATTTGTCAAGGAGTCCACTGGAGTTCAAGAAGTTACTGAGTTGATTAAAAACCACTTTCTCAACAATCTTGGCTATAAAAGCAAGATTTGAGAAGGGTCTGTAGTTGGTTAAAATGGAAGCATCCAATGTTCTCTTTTTTAGGAGTGGCTTGATGGCAGTTAATTTTAAGGGTTTAGGAAACGTGCCTGATTGAAGTGAGCAGTTTATTATTTGCTGCAAATCTGTTTGGACAGAGCTTACAATAGTTTTAAAGAAGTCAGAAGGCATTGTGTCAAGACAGGATGTCGATGGTTTAAGATGGTGGACTGTTTCTTTTATGGTTTTTTGGTCAACTGTATTGAATTCTGACATCATAGTTGATTGATTCCTCGGTGGTTTTAAGTATTGCGTCATTTTATTATTTTGCTCATTTATGTTGATATTTAGCCTTATAGATTTGATTTTTTTCATTGAAAAAACAAGCAAATTCATTGCATTTTTCTGTGGAACAGAGTTCTGAAACTATCTGTTTTGGGGGGGGTTGTCAGCTTATTAACCATAGCAAACAGAGCACGAGTGTTGTTGATGTTCTTATTAATAATTTCAGATAAGTGTTGCTGTCTAGCCCGGAGTAACCCGTGGTTAAAATTACAAAGACTTTGTTTGTAGAGGTCATGGTGAATTTGAAGTTTAGTTTTTCGCCATTTACGCTCTGCTTTCCTGCATTCTGTTTTGAAGGCCTTTACCATAATAGTGTTCCTCCATGGTGTTCGCTTTCTGCTCAAGATCATCTTATTTTTAACAGGTGCAACAGTATCCATGACATTTGAGAGTTTCAAGTTAAAGTTATCTAAGAGTTCATCAACTGTCTCTGCACTCGCAGTTGATGACATAGCTATAACTTACATAAACTTAGCACTGGTATTCTCATTTATGTACGTTTTTCTAACAGACACACGAGTTAACTGAATGTTTGGAGTTAACTGTAAGTCAGAGAACACACAGAAATGATCAGAGAGCGCCAAGTCCTTGATATCAACAGAAGAAATGTCAACACCTTTAGAGATAACCAGATCCAGTGTGTGGCCTCGAGTATGTGTGGGTCCATTCACATGTTGAAGGAGGCCAAAAGTGTCAAGTAGAGAGCAGAGTTCTTTGGCATTAGTGTCCATGTTATTGTCCATGTGAATGTTAAAATCCCCAGTTATGAAAAAAAAGTTATAGTCAGTGCAGATAACTGACAGCAGTTCAGCAAACTCATCAAAGAAAGTTCCTGGGTATCTTGGTGGTCTATAAATGATTAGGAAGATAACTTTTGGATCCCCCTTTACTAAAAAACAGAGATATTCAAAAGAGCTAAAATCACTTAGTAAAATTTCTTTGCACTGAAAGACTGATTTAAAAATGGCGGCAACTCCCCCGCCCTTCTTACCACTTCGACACTTATTGATAAACCTGAAATTTGTTGGTGCTGCCTCATTGAGAATGGTATCACAGCTACATTCAGTCAGCCATGTTTCACTAAGAAATAAAAAGTCTAGATTATAGGTCATGATCATGTCATTTACTAAGAGGGATTTGTTGTCTAGTGATCTGAAATTGAGTAGGGCTAATCTCGTGAAGACAACAGGTGATACTGGTGTGTTTCGGGGTTGACACACTATATTCAATAGATTGGTAGATTTAACTGAACCTTTTTTATTTCACACCAGTTTGACCACTTTTCTGTTACCTGTCATCACAGGGATTGAAAAGGCTGTCTGAACTCCATAGGGCCCTGACTTTATCTGGGGAAGAGCATTCTTGATATCAGTATTACAGCTTGGACCCGGAACATATCAGTCACAGATATGATGATTCAGAGGAGGTGGGGGGGCTTGGTGACTTTGGTTTGAGGGTTGTTTCCAACGTGATGGACGTGGTGGAATGGGAGGGGCTGGATGAGGTGGGATGTTAGGGGGGAAGAATATGGGATTTTGGCGTGGTGTCAATTGTATTCCAATATTGAGAAAGCTCTTCATCCTGTCCGGGAAATCCAGAAGTGAGGAGTCCAGACTGAGTGGAGAGTGCTGGGGGCTGGGTGGGGTCCGGGGGGGCGAAGGCTGGGGGTTTCCCACTGGGGCTGGGAGAGACTCCGCCTGTTGGACTGCCGGGGCTGGTGAAGACTCTACTTGTTGGGCTGTTGGGGCTGGTAAAGACTCCTTATCTTGGGGTGAGGATGATGACATTGCAGGTTCTTTCTGGATCTGCTGTCCTCCATGGTCAGTCCTTGTCTCAGCGCCCTCACCAGAGCATTGTCCTATCTGTCGTTTTGGATCGTTTTGTCCTGTCTCGTCCTTGATAGGGGCTGCTGGTGTGTGACGCAGAGAGTAAAAAATGTTGGAGCTTAGCAACTGAACTCCTGACTTGTTAAGGTCAAATCCATCTGCCTTAAAGAGGTGTCTGCGTCCCCAAAAGATGTTGAAATTGTCAATAAAGTTCATTGAATGAGTAGCACACATGTCTTTGAGCCATCTGTTTAGCATCATCAGTCTGCTGAATCTCTCTTCTCCTTTCCAAACTGTTGGTAGAGGTCCACTGAAAAACACCTCTGTACTTGTGCATCGAACTTTGTTTACCAGGTCCATAAAGTCTTGTTTTAATACCTCCGATTGTTGCTTCACAACATCAAGGGCTCCTGTGTGTATGATGAGAGATTTCAGTGTCGGATGCTCAGCAACAATGTCTAGGATCTTCTTTGAGATATCAGACACCATGTCGTTACTAAAACAGTAACAGTAAACAGAGTATTTTGGTCTTTTTCTTGCTGCAAAAACGTTTTATCTCATTCACAGCTCCGTCACCCACTATCAGAGTTCGAGGTCCAGTGGTTAGCTCTTTCTGTGGCCTTGTAGCATATAATTTAGCCTCATACCTTTCTCCGGTCTTGGGAGATGAGCGTTCTTTTGGAGAGTCAGGATTTTGAGAAAGTGGAGCAAATCTGTTCTCTAGCAGAATTCCTGTGTCTTGTGGCAATTTGCTCCTGGTTTTGGTGGTGGTCTCGGTCCATCGTTGCTTTTTCTTTGGTATCGGGGTAGAGACATTCCTGTGTGATAGTGCAGGCCACTCGGAGTCATTAGCCGCTTTCGGACAGACCGTTCTAAGAAAGTAGTTATCAGAACTACCCTCCTCGAATTTCGTTCTGATAACTATCCTTCCCCAGCGGAACTGTTTCAGTCTGCATTCGCACATGAGTCGGGACCTGATAGGGACTGATGCGCCGCGCGCAGCCGTCTGCTTCAGTGACGTGTTAGCCGTTAGCCGTTTAGCGCTACATTCAAACACAAAACAAAACGGTAAAAGTAAGGAGAGTAGAAAAAACACCACCAAGAAGCTAATATGGAGAGCAGGGAGGCCACTGTGTTTATGGTCTGCATGATGGTGATATTAATCATGGACAATCACATCAGGCGTCTAATATCGAGGCTGGAAAAGCTCACAGAGAGAGTCAGGAGATGATACTTTTTTATTTCATGAAGGAAGAAAGGAGAGCAGAGCGCTGCAGACAAATGAGACCAGTGTAAGTTTAACTTATTAAACACCCGCCGGTTGTGTCTGTGTCATATGAGGAGACATTTCAGCCGTGATAGCATGACTTGGGGCGTAGCTACCAACCACCACCACACACCTCCGTTAGATTAGTTCTATAGAACTATGAAAAGACCCGACCTCGGAGAAGGAGCTAAATAGTTATAGGAACTAAGGGAGAAAGCCCCGAGTTCCTGTATGTCCGAACACGGGAGAAAACGGCCCCGCGGATTAAAAGGTTATTAGAACTGCCAAAGGTTCCTACAGTCCGAAAGCGGCTATAGTGGGTCTCCAGGTGCCTGATAACCGTCTTCCCACATCTGAGGGAGGCGATTTGTAGTGCTTTGGCTTAGCACCAAGGGAGTTCCAGGGAGGACTGGTTAAATATTTTCCATTTACACCAGGCTCCTGCCGTGTCTCGGTGGTGCCAGTTAGCTTCTTGTTAGCCTGCTCCCTTTCAGTGTTTTGGGATACTGGCAGAGCAGTTTCATTCCCATATTGTCCAATTATCTCCACGTTCACTTCAAGCCGATTAATTTTTGTTTCCAGTATTGGTATCTTCTGGAGTAGCTTGTAGTAATCGTCAGTGGAAAAGGGAGGCATCTTGCTGCTAATTAGCTTCAGTTAGCTGAGCTCCTCCAAAAGCAGGAAGCTGCAACGGAATTTCCACACGACAGTTTCCAGATGACTTTCTGATAAAAATGATTAAAAGTCTTGGTTCACTTAAAAGAAAAAGAATAAAATCATATCCAAGACTTGTGGAAAGAAGTAAAATGATTTAAAAGCAAATAAAGCAATAAGCAGCAGGAGGAAGCAGAGACACGTCTGCACTCTTCAGAAGCAGGAAGCAGTACTGTATTACTGTTCTTTATCTTCTCTTCTCTATTACTGACTGTCCTGAAAGGTGCCTATAAATAAAATGTATTATTATTATAATCATTATGTCACAGGGCAGAGTGGGACCCAAAAAGCAGAACGACTCTGAGGAGGAACAAGTCAACAGTTAGAACTGATGTATTTCTCTGAGTTTCCAAAGGAGGTTTCAAACAGAGGTGGTCACAAAGTCCAGCGCTGGCAAGCATGCATACGGGTAGGTATTCAGGAAAGTGGTTTGTGGGTTCAGGGATCTGGAACGGGTCTTATTAGATCTTCGAGACTCAACTTTAGCGCTGGCGAGTGGGCTTACAGGTAGGTATCCAGGTAATCGGTATAAGACAAGGATCAAAGGCAAGTTGGGTTTCGTGAGTGGCAACGGCAAGTACTGCAGAGTTCACAACAGCCAGGTTTCATTCCTGTAAGAATGAGTTCTTCACATGAGACAAGGACAGACTGGGTTGGAGTACAAGGAACAAGGTTGGCGGACTACGCCACACAGGTATCACAACAATCTGGGGCTGAATGGAGGTGAGTGCGGGGTAGATAAGCAGTCGGATGATGAGCCTTAATACCTGTGCCAGGAGAACCTGGGTAAACAAAATAAATAGATGTTATTTCAACATGTCTGTGGCTGCGGTAAAACAAACATGCGTGTATGAATAACTGACTGATTCATGGAGATGCGGGTGAAGATGGCTACTGTAGGCTACTAAAATAATAATAATAATAACAATAATAATAATAATAATAATAATAATAAAAAAAATAGGCCGAGTAATAATAATAATAGCTGACTACAAAATAACAGACTAAAATCACAACTCACCTTCCACAAGACGCCGAGCTTCATCGTGAACTCCGATTGCGTCAGCCTCATTGGAAAGCAGCTTCAGGCTTTTCAATTTGGGGTGCAAGAACATTGCCAGCTTGTGCAGGAGGTGTAGTTTAAACTTCTCCTCCAGGACCTTGAGACATCTCTCCTTCAGGGATGACAATGTCATGCTGTCAGTCGGGCACGGCTGAAGGTGTCGTCGTAAGCGTTGCATCCACACAGCTGTCAGGTGAATGGTGGGTGTTTTCGAAGGTTCCAAAGCCTTGGTTGCCTCTAGCCTGGCTGACGCGTCCACAATCTCGATGAGATGGTGGTCTGGGAACTAGGTGTGCATTTTCTCGTATTTGAGGCGTGGTTTACGAATGCCTAGAGCCGTTTATTGGGCGCTACGAATGTCTATCAAATGACGTCAGGTTCTTCCCATGCTGCTTTGCGCGCGATTCATAGCCAATTGTATCACTTATACCAGATGACGACAGAAATTCGACGAGGAAGAAGAAAAAAAAGGAAAATAAAAGTAAACTTGCGCTCTAAGCTACTTAAATTGACAACAAAGTAGGCATATATGCTATATTCTACATGAATTTTTATGTTGTAGAGTTGTGAATTTATTTTAATAATGGAGAAATTGAGCAGCCTTGCTTTGTTGTCTACAGTAGTAGATCAACCCTCATCTTACTTTGAAGCTCCCAGCTCTCTGAAGTGACGTCAACGAAGCTTTAGCAGCAGAAAAGCTATCAGGCTTGTGTTGATGATAATAATAAACTCCTGGACTATGTACAAACTTCCAAATGCATCGTTTTGTGAGTACAGACCATATTTGTACAACTGTAGAAGTTTGGTGTCATGACATGTGATTTTAGTGTGGTAATTTTGGAGATACTGCCAGGGTCCGTTAGCGCTTGTACTAAGCTATTCGGGATAACTCAGTAACTCAGCTGATGTTCAGCCAATATCGGAAAAACTTCGGGTGGGCTACTTGGCTGGATGTCACGGTTCAAATGACCCTAGGGTGAATCTACTCCGAAACACTTTCTAAGGCTGCATTGAACGGTAACGTTGTGTCCGCTGTCATGTTGGATTAACGCTCTACAAGCTTCGGTGTAGCGCATAGACGTCGTCATCGTCTTGCTGCCCCCCCCCGTTCTGTGATTGGTTCCCAAACTCTAGCAAAAATAAGGGCGGTGGTTTCCAGGCTGACTTTGCAGTGAGAATGAAATCGAGCGCAAAGCAGCATGGGAATTCCCAGGCTAGGTTGCCTCTTTAAATCTTGCCAAAAAAGCCACGATGTCCAGCAAAGTCTCCCTGCTTATTGCGGTCAAGCGATCTTCCTCGCCTCGCTCTTCTAGGAGAACACGGATGGCCTCGTACTGGCTGCTGATGGAGTCCAGCATTGTGTGAAGCGAGTTCCACCGCGTCTCCACCGACGCTTTCAGTGTTTTCTCCAGACGGCTCTGGAGGTGTGACTGCTTAAAATAAGTCACCAGCGATTTGGCAGACTCAATAAGCCCACCGATCTCTTCACCAAACACTTGTTCCTCTGTGTGTTTCCCCAACGTGGTGTGCAGCACTGTGTTCAGGACATGTGCTGCGCAGTTCAATCGTGTTACTGTACGGAGAGCAGCGACGATGTTTGAAACCTGGTCCGTAACATACACAAGCTTGGAGAAGAACTCGTCCAGTCCGAACTTACGGAGTGCTTGCATCAAAGCTGGCTTGATGTTGTCAGCTGTTTTCCGCAGCGAGCTGTCCCATTCTGCGGTGCAAAGCACTCTCTTCTTCAGCTCCCACTCTTGGGTGATGTAGTGCATTGCATCACCTTTAAAGTTAATGTTAACCTGGTCGAGTGTTTTTCCATTCCATATTCCAATGTGGTTGTTCTTGTTAAATTTGGGTAACACAGACTTCAGGTTTGAGTGATGTCCCCCTGCCACAAAGATGAAAGTGTCCAGGAGTCTGTCATGTTTAGTGATTGCCTCATTTTACAATCCAACCAAGATGTTTTGAAAATCTTAAAGTAATTTATTTCAAAGAAATTTACACAGCAAATTAAACTTAAAAAAAAAAAAAGTAAAAGAAAGGTGGAGTTGAAACAGAATCAGGTGTTTTCATGTCTTGTGAATATCTTCCATTCTTCCAGAAAAACATTTGCTGTTTTGCAGTCAATCTCTAATATTTTCATCTCATCACACCAATAAAAGGAAAGAGTGCCTTGTGCTTATCCTTTTACAAAACAGCAGTAGTAAACCAGCTGGGAATAAAAACAGGTTAGAGTACTATGGCATGCTTATCACGCTTTAACGCCTTATCAGGAGGTAGGTGGGGTGGCACATATGACCTCTTCTTTCCTGTAATTTCCAAGCTCTGGCTATTCAATGTGTGTGTGAGACCAAGGAAAGGGAGAAAGGAAACTGTCTGTAAAGATTTACACTGCTGAATCTGCAGGCTCCTTGTAACAAATGGAGGAGACGGGATGTCTCAGTGAAAAGTAAGCAATCACCATTAAACCTTCCCCTGTCTTTTCTTGTAGTTTGTCTAATGGCTGTTCGGTTTATAAGATTTCTATTTTCCCTTTCTCTCCGTTTTTTTTTCTGATTCAATCATTTCAGTCATCCATCTGCATATTCACAAGGTGGAGTGCTTGGGTTGTCTTAAGGGGCAATGTGAAAAAGGATAAGACTTCATGTAAAGTCATTAACCTCTTAACCTGTTCAGGTCAGCTGTAAATAGTAGATTATAATTGTACTACATTTCCTTATTTATAATTTGCAAACCTCACTTTCCTCTTGTTTTGTTGAAATTCATGGAACATCTTTTATTGCTCGTTAAAAACTGTTTTGTTGACTGATTGGACAGACAAGACAGTCCTTTGTTTCTGTTTTCTTGGTAAATGACCAAACAGAAGACTGCATTCAATGCTCCACAGACATTTTTAACAAAGTCATCAGTCACTAAAGAAAATACTTTGGTATTTTCTTTTTTTTTCAGAGGATCACTCTATCATGACAGCAAGACTATATGTTGAGTTCTGTTTAGTTGTATTCGTATGTGAAAGACTAAAGACTCGTGATTTTATAGAATTAGGTGTTATTCTTGTGTATTTTGTGTATGTGTATCTTGAGGGGCAAAGATGGGCTGTCATGTTTGTGGGGTTTTGTCATGTTTTTAGTTCTTCTTTAGTTTTTAGTTTATCTCATGCCTTGGTTTTTATTTCAGGTTTAGTTTTTAGTTTTGCCATGTTTTATTTTTTTCTAATGCCTTAGTTTTGTTAGTTTTCTTGTTCAGAGGGGTATTCCACGAAGCTGGCTTAGCAGAAAGCCTGGCTTTTCTCGCTACTTCTGGCTAAACTTAGAGAGAGTTCCGTTCCACAAACGTGGCTTATTTGAATGCCCGCTGAGTAACCATGGTAACTTATGCCGCTGAACTAGCCTGGTCCCGGGCAGGCTAAAGTTGAAGCTTAGCTTAGCTGCATCTCAAAGAATGTCCGACCGGCTGAAACAGACTCCCGAAAGAAATGTTCACCTAGAATTCTGCGCTCCCGCAACTCATGTCTTGTATAAAAAACTAAACAAAAAGTGTGGTTATCATATCACCACTTTCATTGTCTCGAAAAATCAATCAGTCGGTGCCTGTGCAACTAAAGAAACGCAACTATACACATGTATTGAACATGAAATTATATGAGAGAGAACATGGTATTCATTAAAACTAATCAATACCTAACAAACATCCGATCTACACACACGTAGGACCCGACTCAGCAAAATGGGGGACAGGTAATAATGTTAATAATATAAATTATTGAAAGCTCCTTTCAAAACAGTCAAGGACACTGTACAAACGAGATATTAGATAAAATGCAGGAATTAAAACATCATGCCATATTGAAAATACACAGAACGGATCAATCAATGGAGGTAAGCACACTTGAACGGATGGGTTTTGAGTTAAGACTTGAACAGAGGGTGAGTGATTGCTCCTGTTGAGATGTAACAGTGAAAAATTAATATGTGGGTCACACACTCACGATAATATAGTCACAAAGTATGATGATGCGTGTCGATTATTGGGTTATTAATAAAGTGAGCAGGGTCAGTATATTTGTGCTGTACATCTCATACAGAGACAATTCAGCATGCTTTATGTAAACAAATGATAACACAAAGAGGAGAGCATAAATACATAAGAACAGTAAAATAAATGTGTAACAATTGACAATGGTATGAAACTTTCATAACTTACGCATTTAGTCTGTCTGCAGTTGTTTGCCATGCAGTTTTCTTCACTTTATTGATCACAGCTGTATTACCATTTCTGGTGATGACACTTTGAAAATCCTCATACAGCTCCATAAGCATTATTTGTTCAGCTGCCGAAAAAATAACAGCTCTTGTCTTGCTCTCCTTCTCTGCCATCTCCGTTTTTCCACCATCCACTCATCAGGGCTTCTTACGTTCCTCATGCACTCGTACTTAGCTAGGCTATGTAAGCCTCGCTTGGATTAGCATCGCTGAGATGCAGCTAAAATATCTTCGTGGAACGACTTCAGGCTTAATTGGGAGATGGTGTTAGTTCAAGCGACGCTTTCCGGCTACAGCCTGGCTTTCTTTAGCTACTTTCGTGGAATACCCCGCAGGTCCAGTATTTACTGTTGTTTTGCCTTGTTTTCCAGTTTCTGTTGCCCTGCCATGACCTTCATTCACGCCACCTGTGTTTTTCCCCTCAGCTGGACTCACTCACCAAGCACTCCCTCAGTATCTAGTTCCCAGGTTTTCAATGCATCAGCGCCAGATCCTCATGGTCTTACCTGTCATCGTAAGTCATCATCATCATCATCATCATCATGTCATTCATCGACATGTCAAGTTTGTTTTTAGTCATAGCCATAGTAATGTTTTGCTTTTTCACAGTTTAGTTTTTGTTATCCGGAACAGCCGCGCTTTATGTTGACCTTGTGAAAATAAATCAAGTTTTTTATACCTTGGAAATCCGCATATGTGTCCTTATCCACGCCTCGCACCACCACCCCACTGACACGGGTAGAGTTTGTTAACAAATATAGTATGTGAGAAAACTGTTTAAAGCCAGTGTTCCTCCTAGAGAGACTGAAGGGAATTTGCATATTTCTCCCTCTACTGTGTCTAATATTATTACATGTTTCAAGGCATTTGGAGGAATTTAAGTGCGTGAAAGGGCAAGGATGCAAGACTAAGCTGAACACCTGTGTTGCTACGATCTTTCAGACAACACTGCAGAAAGAAGCATCATTCATCAATAGCTGATGAGTAAATGGTTAAGGGATTACTATGGAAAACCTTTAATAAGCACTACAATACTGAGTTACATTCACAAATGTTGCTTGAAACTCCCCTGTGCAAAAATATGACTGTACGTTGGCCCATCTGCCAGCTCCCTCCTGTCTGCTAATAAACAGTGTGGAGTGTTGATGTCATGTAACAACAGGACCTGAAACATCATCAGTAGCTCAAGGGGAGCTGCTTTGTGGCAGAAACAGGAGACTGTTAAACATAACAATGGTACAATATGTAAGTAGTTATTGTGAAACTGCAACATATCAAGTCATGGGCAAACGCAGAAATGTCATAGTTTCTCATGAGTGACAGATGTATTTTGACATATTTTAGGAAGATGCCACAAATAAAAAAAGAATTTAAACAAAAAAGCAGCTAGGTGACCTCTAAGTTGCCATTATTTCTGTCAATTATTTTCAAGGTTAAAGCGATACTCCGGAGTAGATTCAACCTGGGGTCATTTGAACCGTGATATCCAGCCAAGTAGCCCACCCACAGTTTTTTCGATATTGGCTGAACATCAGTATATGCTATATTCTACATGTTTTTTTTTATGAATTTTTATCAATGGAGAAATTGAGCAGCCTTGCTTTGTTGTCTACAGTAGTAGATCAACCCTCATCTTACTTTGAAGTTCCCAGCTCCCAGAAGTGACGTCGCAGCAGAAAAGCTATCAGGCTTGTGTTGATAATAATAAACTCCTGGACTATTTTCAAACTTCCAAATGCATCGTTTTGTGAGTACAGACCATATTTGTACTACTGTAGAAGTTTGGTGTCATGGCATGTGATTTTAGTGTGGTAATTTTGGAGATACTGCCAGGATCCATTAACCCTTGTACGAAGCTATTCGGGATAACTCAGTAACTCAGCTGATGTTCAGCCAATATCGAAAAAACTGCGGGTGGGCTACTTGACTAGATATCACGGTTCAGATGACCCCAGGTTGAATCTACTCCGGAGTATCGCTTTAAGGTCTTTGTGTCTAGCTCACTTGTAAGAGATAATGACTTAATCATACTCGATTATGAATCTATAAACTGTATTTGCCTCCCAGTCAAGGACAATAGTAGAGACTTTCCTCTGATGCCTGTATGGTGCATAAATTCATCTCTTTGGATTTCAGCAGTGTTTTTTTTCCCCTGCTGTTGTTTATCCCCACAACAGAGGAAACATAAATTGCTACTCTGCATCACATGGAGTGAGACCTATTTTAAGGTGGAGAACAGCAGCAATAACATTTCATGCATCACTTTGCAATTTTCTGTTATAATTGGGGACTTCGTTGTGGGATGACTCAAGTATAGTCTCCTAATGAGGCACCCACCTCCCTTTGGAAAAACATTGTTTTCCTTTTCTCTCTAAAGCATCTGTCTTTGTCACCTGTGATTCATATCCTTACTCTCTCCCACCACCTCATACAGTCACCTTATACTTCCTGTTTTTTTTTTTTGGATCAATCTCACTCTTTGAAGTCTCACAACCTGACATTCTGTTGTCCGGTAATTACCGGACATTGGCCGGAAAAAAAAATAAATGTCCGAGAAAATGAAATATCACCGGTCAAAGTGTCCGTTTGAAATTGACTAAATAGGGTTGCCACCCGTCCCTTGAAATACGGAATCGTCCTTTATTTGGCAACAAAATGTTGCATTTGTTCCGTATTTTCACACTTGTCTGTCCCACACACATCCACACAAAGCCCCGCCTCCCCGGCTGCGCTCCTCTGTGAGTCTGCCTGGCTCCCTGCGCGCGGTGCTGTCACTCACAGTTACTTAGAGACACACACACCAGCGCGGCACAAAACCCGCGAATTTTTAATAATGTCCTACTAATAATCCTTCTATCTAACTCAATTTGATTTTCAGAATAATACTACCATTTAGGCTAAGTCTAATGTAGTAACACAGTAGTCTATTAGAATAAAATAATTTAACACATCGAAAGGTGTATGGCGTGTGATTGGCCGAGCGTTTGCGCGTGCAGCAAAGATTCTACCGCGAAAAGTGTAAAAACACCCCTTTGTTTATTGAATACGGCTTCGTCTTCTGCTAACAAACAAATAGGCTACGTCGGCTATTGTTAAAATATGGCCGGTCCCAGGCAGAGTAGCCTTAAAAGTTTTTTTCTGAAAGATGCGACGACTTCAGATGCGACTCACAAGAGAGGTCCTGCTGCTGCTGCTGATGATGACCGGTCTGTGCCTGTGCCAGATGTGCCAACTCCGCCTCCAGAGAAAAGGCAAAAGTCTCGGGTGTTTCGTTCCAATTGGGGTGAAAAGTTCACATGGCTGAGGTGTGGGGTTGTTAGCGGTAAAGAAACAATGTTCTGTTCACATTGCGAAATGGCCGGACGACGCAATGGTTTTACAAAAGGATCGACTAATTTGAGAATGTCAGCTCTAATTGAACACAGCCAAAGCAATGACCATGTCTCCGCGCTCCATTTAAAGCCACTGCGAGAAGGCCATGGAAAGTTCAAAGAAAAAGTTGTCATCGCAGCTCAAAATCGTCTTCCATATGGCCAAACATGTCATTCCTTCAAACCAGTTTGTTGCGCAGACAGAGCTTCTGCGAGCTCTCGAGGCTCCAGACTTCGTCACTACCGATGGTATTTATCACCACAGTGACTCTGTTGATGACATGGAGAAGGCATTAGAAGATGTGGTGATGAATCAGATACAGGAAAAAATAAAAAGGAGTGACTTTGTTGGACTGATCATCGACGAAACAGTAAACATCACAGTTAACAAAAAGTTGATAGTTTATCTAAAGCTGGAAATGGAAGGAAAGGTGGAGACGTGCTTTCTTGGAAATTACGATGTGGACTGCGGGACCGCAAGATGCATTTATGATCGCCTAGTCGCTGCGCTTCGGGAAATGGATGTTGAACTGTCTCATGTCATTGGCCTGGGTTCAGATGGTGCAAGCGTAATGATGGGGAGGCATGGTGGGGTTGGTGCTTTGCTTAAGCAGGCGAATCCCTTCTCCATACAAGTGCACTGCGTGGCCCACAGAGCGGCTCTTGCTGCCCTGGACGCAGAAAAGTCCGTCAACAACATCACATCTTACAAAAACACATCTCATCAGTGTACTCCTTCTACAAGCACTCAGCAACAAGAACAAACCGGCTGCGCCAACTTACAGCTGAACTCCACGATGAGGACATGGTCAGCCTCAAGCAGCCTTGCGCAGTGCGCTGGCTATCCCTACACAGGGCGGTGAAGGCCATGAAACACAACTGGCCAGCTGTGGTCATGGAGCTAACTAAAGAGGCCTTGAGAGGAAATGCAAAAGATCAAGGACTGCTAGGTCAAATCCAGAGCTACAGCTTCATAGCCCTGACTCACGCATTGGCCGATCTGCTACCTGTGATGACCAAGCTGAATTTAGTGTTTCAGAAAAACAACGTCAATCTCTCCAGTATCCGACCAGTAGTTCAAGCATCTGTCACGGCATTCACACAGTTCCGAGATGCCCCGTGTCCAGAAGAGGAGAATTTCCTGGCAGGCTATGAAGACGGCAAGTACATGGATATAAAAGTGACCAACGCAAGCGAGCGCTCAATCCAAGCTTTCAGAAAAGTCAGAGAACGGTTTGTTCAACATCTGATAGATGCCTTACAAGACAGATTCCCCGAAGACTGCTTGGATCTACTTCACTGCTTCGACACCCTCCTCAATCCTCGTAGATATCCTCCATCACAGAATGGTAAGAAGGAGCTATTCTTTGTCCCTCTTGCAGACATAGGCCTACTATATGCCCGATTATTTTATAGCCTAGACTAGGATGACCATATTTTCGTTTGGGAAAACCAGGACACCTTGGAGGATGATGCTGCTGCTTTAACAATGTTATTATTATATTATATTATATTATATATTATATTATTATATTATTTTATATTATATTATATTATATTATATTACATATTATTATTATAATATTATCATTATTTATGTCTGTGGCATGCGCTCACTTAACATAGGCCTACCCAGTCCTACAATAACAAGATATTTACAGTTGGTTTATTAAAAATGCTTTTCAGTAAAAGTTAACAACAATAACTCTCATAACAAATGATAATTTTATTCAAAATGTATTCATTCAAAATGCTTAAGTTAACAATTCCTGTAATTAATGAATAGCACAATGAAAGAAATGTCTCATCTTAACATCCCTCACTTAACAACAAAAGTTCTAATAACTCATCATCGTCTCCTATTTGCTTCTTCTTCTTTCTTTTTTTTTTTTTTTTAGCTTTTCAATAATATGCAGAACCAGCGATCAGAACGGTTGTTTCCCATTTTACAACTGTTGAGTCTGCAGACACCACTCCTCTTATCAATGTCATTGCCTGTCATCGCTGTGATGACAGCGCTCCGTGGCTATGGGGGATTGCAATTCGCCACAGCCTGTGAAGTCCTCATTCGGGACTTCATCGAAATCTATCCAGAGTCGCCAATATAGCTTGTGTGATCCCAGTCTCCAGTGTTCCCGCAGAGAGGGGTTTTCACTGCAGAACCGAATCAAGAGCACAAAGTTACGCGCCTTATGCGCATCACCAGCTGCGGAGAGACATTACAAACTTTCAATTTCTTGTCGGCAGCTGATAATTTCAACATGGCCAAAAAACGTAAAAGGTAGTGATGTAAACCAATGAATAATTTGATGGCCTCATGCCTATTCATTTGAAATTTAGGCTACCTTAAACCGCACCATATCAGGAGCACGTCAAGACCGTTACTATAACTGTTAAAAGTCTTAGGCTAATTGTATGTGGGTAAGGGGGGTTAGTTCATTAAACCACAAAAAAAGGTTTTTTTAATTTTTTTATTATATTTTTATGATCTATGGAAGAATGATTGGTTCATCAGATACGTTTATAAATTTTGGACAAGGATATAAAGAACCTTGTTTTAAACTACTGTGTCAAGAAACATGGTTAAAGGTGGAGGATCCAAAAGCAGAACCAGCGAGTACACAGTACATTTTTCAGAGTTAAATTTAACACTGTCCGAGTGTATTTGGTCCTTATCAGAATTGGTGTTAAATGGTGTTATGCTCTTTCCATAGTGTTATAATTTCAGAGTAAAATTAACTCAAAATTGAGTAAAAAATTAACACTGGCTAACACTGTACAGTGTTAATACAATTTAACACTACAGATTAAACAACTCTGGAGAGAATAAATATGACTCTAAGCAGTGTTGATAAGTTACTCTAATGTGGTGACAATTCAACTCTGATTCTAATGCTTTTTAACACTACATTGAGTTACTGAAGGTTAACACTGGAGGCTCATATAACTCTGATAAGTGTTAGTTTTACACACTACCGTGTTGATGATTTACTCTGTTGCTGTGAAAAACCAACTCAGTCTAATTCTAACACCAGACAGATAAATATGTAGTGTTATTTGTACACTATAGTGTCAAATTAAATCCATCCATAAATAAATACTGAAAATGTATCATTGAATAAAAACAAGTTACCACAAAAATGCATGTAACTCTTCAATTTTTATTTTTTTTAGCCGGCACAGCTATTCATTTATTTTGTTTGGCACCCCAATTCACTTTTGGAAAAACACCAAGCACAATGTAAAAACGTGTAATGGTGTACTTGCCATGCCATTACAGGGCTCGAAGTGAACTGTAGATATAACATTTGAGTTAATGGTTGCAGGTGTGCCAAGCAGCTTATCTCAAGTCTGTATAAAAAAACATTACATAAAAACAGTTACAACTTTTCAGACTTTCAGCCCAACAATGCCAGCACTTTAGGACCATTAGGTCTGCATAAAATGGCAATATGGAACAACATATAAGGCGGCATCTGTCGTACCATACTTCATCTGAATATCAAATGGTTTGAAGTAGAAAAGATCATTTATGTGCAACAATTTTAGAACTGTGACTTGATGCAGCTTGACCTTAAAGGCGTGGTAATGGTCATCAAAACACATTGTTTCCATCAATTTTCCACAGAGCAAAACATCATCATCTTTACAGCAATCATGTCAATCTTACAAAATACAGGCATCTCACATGCTACCTCAATACATATAATGAAGTCACGAAGTTACTCTGTACCATGATACTTTATCCATTTGGCAGAAAACACACTAGTTGACAAAACGGTTCCAAATTTTGCAGAAATTGCTACACCTTGTTTTAACTCAAAGTGTCATAATTTTTCCTGGACCTAAAATTAATCTTTCCTTGCTAAAAGATTCATGATACATTGCCATATAATTTTGGTGCTTTTTTGCCAATGTCGTTGTAATGTTTTTAAAGCTTTTTAATTGTTGCTTGAAGAATTTATGTTTGGCTTCGTAACGCATGCACCATGTGTGCAAAATTGGACCCACGTGCCTTATGCTACGTGGGTAGTGTATCATGAAGTGATGCTTTGGCAAGAGATTTATTTCAGGAAATAATTGCTTGAATAGCCGATGATAATCAATGATTAAATGTTTGAGGTATGTGGCCATGCCTTCTGACAAGACTGGTGAAAATACAAAGTTGACAATATGCAGAAGCAAAAGTATGAGATGCCAGTGTTTATCATCAGTCTCAATCAAATCAGCAAAAAGCAAAGGCATATTACGTAACAAGCACCAAGCCTGTATGGCATTCAACCCCAAATCATTACTACCATCCATCAACTTATCTGTTGGCAGAGGTGGACGGTTTCTCTGCTGTTGGAAACCATAGTCATATGCATGTATTCTACCAGCCACTTGTTTGGCACTTAGGAAGTTGCCTTGAATGTACTTCAGAATCAGTTTTACCTCAAACTGACCAACCCCCTCTAAAATATCATGCATTATATCCACAGAGAAGTTGTTGGCTGTGTTGAAATACAGAAGTGAATTCAATAGACAAACGCGTTTCACACCATATATGTAAGGCAGTCTCTGATCTGTTTGTACAGTCTGACAGTGCTGTGCATCAACAGTTCTAAAAACTACTTCCTGATAATCTTCACAGAATAGTTTGAAAACGGTGTTTCTCAAGGAGACAGAAACGACAGCAATATCGAGCCCCAAATGACTCCACAAAGCCAAACAGACCATGCAAACCCAGATTGTCCCAGTGACCTGAACTACAGTACCATGAATCACATGTTCAAAAGTTGGAATTTGAAGTCCCTCTGTCTCAAGCACTTTCAGATCATTAATAAGTGATTCAAGTATCAAATTAAAACTGTATCGCTTGATGTTTTGTGCATGGATAGGGCACACAAATGAATATTAATCAAAGATGAATTAAAGATTGGGGGAAAATTTCTTAAAGTAAAATATATAGCACCTAATTTAAGTAAACCTCTTTTGGGTTCCAAGACATTTGCAGTTTCAAAGTCATCATAAAACAGCTGAATCTGCAAGGCATCTTTTTCTATAGAAAATAGGGGACTTTCTTTAAAAAGGTGGCATCACTCAAGTCTGCATACACACCTTCTTTGGGAATATACCTGGGCTTGAACATGTCTGCAAATTCTTTTTTTTTGTAAAATACTCTTCAGTGTTTCCAGAATGGGAACATATGAAAACATATTGACTTACAAGGACTTGGTCATATGTCGTAGTAGTTTTGTTTCTTCTGCTGTCGAATCTTGTGCCAAGCACTTTTTGAACAGGCTCATCAAGTCCCCATTTCTCTCTTAAGTATTTGTTTAGTTTTGCTTCTGAATTTAAAGGTGTGAATGTATTTTCCAATGTTTGGAAGGATTGTTCTATTGTGTTCCTATTTTCTGTATCCTATGGAGACAAGCACTGTAAAGCTACATCCTTAGCCTGACTGAATCTCAAAAATCACCTCTTCCATAGATGAGACAAACCTCTTAACATTAGACTGACTTAGTCCAGCTGTTTTGAGTTGTACAATAGCAGTAGCACACATAGCCAAAGCTGCTACTGGACTTTGTCAAAGGGGTAGATGTTGTGGCCGTCTCCTCTACATTAGCTGTCACCAGGTCTCCTGTGTCACCAAGATTTGCTCTGTTTAAACTGACATCATTATGAACTTGTTGGTCAATATTGTCAGTGTGTTTGGTGTTTAAATGTTTCCTAAACCCAGAAAACGTTCCAAGCACACAGCCATTTCCAGTTTGAGCACATTTAAGGCAAAGATTTTTCCCATTCAAGTAACCATGAACTACTCGTAAATGCCTAAAAAGTGTCTTCGCACAAGTTAACTCAGTCTGACAAACAAAACACTTCATGTCAAGCAGATCCGTTCAAGTACTAATGAAGCAACCTAGCCCGAACTTCTGCCACACGGGGACTCTCCTTCACTTTGCCAACATCTATGTTGTACACAGTGGTTTGGATGAACGTGAACATGTTGTACATCATGGGATTGTATGTGGTTGCAAAAAACGTAAAGCGCCATAAACAATTTGTCAAAAGTGCCAAGTGAGGAAGCCGACCTGCAACTGATGGTGTTTTTGTCAAGTATGAGAAAGAACTGGTGGACTTCCTTCTTCCTTGGTCCTACAGCCAGGAGGTAGGGTTGTGTGCTTGCCGTGATCGAATCAAGATGTGCCTGGATGTTGGTTCCTGTCTGAAAAAACAAAACACAAACATGTGTCACTGTGTCACTGTCCCAACCTGTAGCAACACAAATCTGATGTTAAGAGTTTTTTTCTTTTTGGTTATTTGTTACAACATGCCAAAAAGACAGCATTTCTACATAATCATGAGCTCTCTATTTTTACTGACCTATTTTCACTTAATATTTAAACTACTGCTAACACATCACACAAACAGCACCAAACACTGTTTGTAAAATATTTCACAGGTCATACTTACTAATGTCGTCATCCACTTCAGTGCCATCCTCAGGACTATCAGCTGCCAGGAGGAGGTCTTCAAGCTCACTGGTGGATGGAAGCTTTCTGCTTTCTTGAATGACCTTTTTCTTGAATGTCGTCCATTTCTCCAGAAACTTGCCAGACACATCCTCCCCAAACATCAAAACAAAATCCTGTTCCACCTAGGGTGAGGATAATGAAGAACTTCAAGATTTCACAGCCAGATCAATTGTGTTAATTGTTTGGCTGTCACTAAAATACACTCGTAGTTTTTACATAATTATCAAATTTGCAATACACTGTGAAAATAATGAAAAATAATTACCAAGCCTTTGACGTCTTTGAAACAGGGAAAGATAGACAGTATGTTGCTCGACTGCTGTGGGTCGAGGACCATGTTGCGACGGAAGTCAAATGTCAGCTTCATCTTCTTCTTGGTTGTGTCCACATCAGCTGAATGTTTCATCAGTGCGATGGCTTCCTTGCACTCATCTTCACTCAAGACAGTCTCTGGAACAAACTGGGGCTCTCGTCTGGCGGCTGGTCCTCCTGGCCCATCTTCATGAGATGCCCCTTCGGATGATGCTGTACAATATGAAAAAATACCACATTTTAACAGCCATATAAACGTACAGGTAAAATACAACAACAACGTTTCACATCTTCTACCTCCAAATAATAATCGTCTGTCTCTAGCAGTGGATCTCTGAATAGTTTTAATCCTCCAGGCCAAGTACCCCGTGCCAGAGTCCTGCACGGGTCCATTTTTTGAGACCCGCACCCACCCATATCCACAGAGTACAGCACCCACCCACCCGCAAATCCGTGGTTATTTCAAAGTTAAATCCGTACCCGCCCGGACCCGTTAACATTCTACCCGTTACCCACCCGTGCCCGTGAAAAATCACACGAATCGAACGTATTCCTCTGAAAAAACAACAACAACAATGTGGCGCCAAAGAGGCTTCTATAGGAAGTAAGTGCCAAGCGATTAACTGATAACATGAAATTTTGTACAAGAGGAAAGGCCATCTATCTCAGGTTACTGTGCAGGAACAATATATCGTCCACAGTGCCAGGTTTGAGCTGCGTTCTGCGCTCTTGGATCACAAATCCAGCGGAGGAAAAATCTCTCTCACTAGCAGCGCTGGATACGGGAATTGAGAGGACACCTCGCGCAATTCTTGACAGGTTGGGGAAATCCTCTTGGTGTTCTTTCCACCACAAAAGGACATCGAACGAATCGCCCTTTGGTGGCTTGAGTTGGATGTATCCTGAAACTTCATCCTCATCTGACTCGGTGTCATCGCTGGAATCCTCAACATCGGACAAATGATCAGATGGGGCGAGACGGGGTCTCTTCGGTGCTTGGTTCAAAACCTCGGTGCTGGGGCCTGCTGTAGAGTCGCGTCTCTCGCGGAGTTCTGTTAAGAATAGAAATAATAATAAACAAAATAAATAGATGTTAATCAACATGTCCGTGGCTGCGGTAAAACAAACATGCGTGTATGAATAACTGACTGATTCATGGAGATGCGGGTGAAGATGGCTACTGTAGGCTACTAAAATAATAATAATAATAATAATAATAATAATAATAAAAATAGGCCGAGTAATAATAATAATAGCTGACTACAAAATAACAGACTAAAATCACAACTCATCTTCCACAAGACGCCGAGCTTCATCGTGAACTCCGATTGCGTCAGCCTCATTGGAAAGCAGCTTCAGGCTTTTCAATTTGGGGTGCAAGAACATTGCCAGCTTGTGCAGGAGGTGTAGTTTAAACTTCTCCTCCAGGACCTTGAGACATCTCTCCTTCAGGGATGATAATGTCATGCTGTCAGTCGGGCACGGCTGAAGGTGTCGTCGTAACCGTTGCATCCACACAGCTGTCAGGTGAATGGTGGGTGTTTTCGAAGCTTCCAAGGCCTTGGTTGCCTCTTTAAATCTTGCCAAAAAAGCCACGATGTCCAGCAAAGTCTCCCTGCTTATTGCAGTCAAGCGATCTTCCTCGCCTCGCTCTTCTAGGAGAACACGGATGGCCTCCTACTGGCTGCTAATGGAGTCCAGCATTGTGTGAAGCGAGTTCCACCGCGTCTCCACCGACGCTTTCAGTGTTTTCTCCAGACGGCTCTGGAGGTGTGACTGCTTAAAATAAGTCACCAGCGATATGGCAGACTCAATAAGCCCACTGATCTCTTCACCAAACACTTGTTCCTCTGTGTGTTTCCCCAACGTGGTGTGCGGCACTGTGTTCAGGACATGTGCTGCGCAGTTCAATCGTGTTACGGTAGGCGTCCATTGTTCCGTCACGTCAACTTAACTCGCCGGATTGGATGCCTAGTGTCGCCGTGTTGCTACTACAGTGGGCATGTATACTAAGTTGTAGATAGAACATACGGTAGAATGGCTCCGGGGGAAAGTAAATAACTTGTGATTTTAACCAACCGAAGTTTCGGAGTTTTGGAGGGAAATTAATGTGTATAAATCGTCAGCAATGGAACATTATTTCATATTGCACCATGGATGTGGATCTGCGAGCGAGGAGAGCTGCTATTGTGCTGCTGCTGCGACACAGGAGATCTCCTTCTCGCTGCATCACCTGTCCCTGCACCTTTTCTCTGATTTAAAAATTAAACATGAACAAGACATCTTGTGAAAACATGGCCATGGGTGTGATTTGGTTCTTTTGTTGAAATGAATGCCTATCACAATTATTGATAACGTTTAATCCACTACTCCACCTCTGCCCATGAAAGAATTTGATGCACTGGATTGAACCTCTATTCCTTGATGGTCATTACTTTACTGCAAAAGTGGAGATGCTCACACAATTGCCTGATGTTTTAGGTGTGTTTATTCGCCTACAATCGTTTTAGCACAGCCATTCTGGCCACTGCTGTTCATTTTGCCCGCAATAGCAATGACATGAGCAATACCCGAAACGTTCAGGGGTGAATAAACAAAGGGAAAAAAAACTACATGGTCTACTGTCATTGGGTAACGCACTCCGTCTGCCGTGGCAAATTTGCATAAACTTCGAGCGAGCCCAACTTTTTGACCTGCCGCCGGTCCCCCGCTCGCAGTGCCGGAATCCCAGCATGCTTTGCGAGCATGGCGACAATGATCGGCCGGATTTCATTGAAAATGAACTGAATGCGTTGGATACGGCTTGCGTTGACGGAACAATGGACGCCTACCCTTACTGTACGGAGAGCAGCGACGATGTTTGAAACCTGGTCCGTAACATACACAAGCTTGGAGAAGAACTCGTCCAGTCCGAACTTACGGAGTGCTTGCATCAAAGCTGGCTTGATGTTGTCAGCTGTTTTCCGCAGCGAGCTGTCCCATTCTGCGGTGCAAAGCACTCTCTCCTTCAGCTCCCACTCTTGGGTGATGTAGTGCATGGTCACACAAAGATAGCCCACTTTTCGGAAGTCATCAGTCCAAAAATCGAGCGTGACAGCACCGTTGCTGTCAGTCATCTGTAACCTTATCTCAGGAGCGATTTTCTGCCTCTTTTCCTCTGCGAACTTTTTAAATCTGCGAGAGACAGTGGTAGGATCGGGCAGACGTTGACGTGCATCCACTGCACCGGCCCGCGCTCCGACGTTGATCAAGCCCTGGGCTAATTCCAAAAAAAACGATGCCATTAAAGCTGCAGTCGGCAGGTTTTCAAAATTACGAGTCTAAAGTCGGAAAATTCGAACTGATACAACTTTCAGGTCCCTCCCCCAACCTCTAACAAGCTCCGAATCGCCCCCCAAACCCCTCCCCCTCTGTGGACGAGGTTGTGCACGTGAGTTCACACCAGTGTGAGCGCACACAAGCTGGGGCAGACTCACGCTCAGCAGCGTGTGCACAAGCTGTGATTGACAGGTAGGATTCCTCCACCCTAACTTGATTGGTTAAAAACAGCCGGGAGCGCTCGGTTTTTGCAAGCATGATTACAGGCTTCAGAGGGAGCTACAGATTTTGTTATTTTTCCTAAACAGCCTATTTAATATTCTATTTCCAGAATCCCATGACAGTTCAAGCTAATATGACTAAAAAAAAGTTGCCGACCGCAGCTTTAACGGTTTCAAAAGATCTGATGTCTCGACTGACAAAACTCACAGCCAGCTGCGCAATGCTCTCCTTGTCCTCATGCCTTGGTGGTTTGTAGCTTTGGGAAAAAAATCTTCCAATTGATGACGATGATGAGGCGGCACTTGTTGCTGTCGTCCTGGCGCAGGTCTCTGAATGTTTCCTCAGGGAAGACGTTCCCAGTTTCTGACTATCGTATGCCAGTATTTTGTGACATGCTTTACACGCCGTATAGCCAGTTACCGTGTTGCCATCCTGGTCTGCTATTAAACCAAACTTCATCCAGATATCTGACTTTGCCCTGGAAGTGTCGTTGTTGACTATTTTATATAAACCGTTGGCCAATCTTGCTTTGATATGCTCTGACATGCTGATGCTGCTAACGTAACTGATGTCGGTTAGCTATATGTACACTGTACATGTACAGTATGTACTGTAGCACATGTTTACTTTGCCGTGTTAGGTATTTTCGCTGCAGTGATTTGTTTAATTTTTCCCGCTGTGAGTGTGCTGTCTGCTCATTGGTCACAGAGTAGGGAAGCGGGAGGACTGACAGAGAATAAGTTTACCGTAAAACTGCTTTCACAGCGGACCACTGTTTTTATTCACGTGCTACCCACCCATATTTAACTTACCCGCCCGCATACCCACCCGTGAAATTTCTGTATGTTTAAAGCCCTCCCGTTTCAGCATCTATTTACCCGTGCCCGCGGGTACCCGACCCGCTGCAGGACTCTGCCCCGTGCCACCCTCGCCATCATAAAAAATGTTCCTTGGAGGGTGAATGGATAAGAAAAACAGAGACTCAGCAGACAGTTTTAAGTTAAGGTTCTTCTAAGTGATTTTGTACAAAACAAAAAAAGAGTGACATTTTGAGTATGAATCCACCACTCCTCCCTCTCTGCTCCTTCATGCTTATTGTAGCGCCACCCTCTAAATCTTTAAAAGTATGCTCTGGTAGAAATCAAAATATTTCAATGCAGCATTTAACATTATCACAGCCATTATAGTGTGTGCTTACATAACCGGCACGTCAACTTAACTCGCCGGATCGGATGCCTAGTCTCGCCGTGTTGCTACTACAGTGGGTGTGTACAGAGGGGCATGTAGAATGGCTCCGGGGGAAAGTAAATAACTTGTGATTTTAACCAACCGAAGTTTCTCCCTCTAAAAATTTGAGTTTTGGAGGGAAATTAATGTGTATAAATCGTCAGCAATGGAACATTATTTCATATTGCACCATGGATCCGGATCTGCGAGTGAGGAGAGCTGCTATTGTGCTGCTGCTGCTGCGACACAGGAGATCACATGATCTACTGTCATTGGATAACGCACTCCGTCTGCCGTGGCAAATTTGCATAAACTTCGAGCGAGCCCAACTGTTTGACGTGCCGCAGGTCCCCGTGCCGGAATCCCAGCATGCTTTGCGAGCACGGCGACAACGATCGGCCGGATTTCATTGAAAATGAATTGAATGCGTTGGATACGGCTTGACGTGCCGGAACAGTGGACGGCTACCGATATTCATTCATTATGCGTTCCCCACCAGGTTTCTTGTTAAGAATGGATTCCACCAACTTTAAAGAAGGAGCAAATCAATTCAGCATGTTGCTAGAACATCCCTTTAACAAGTAGGGATTTAAAAAAATACTACACACAATATTCTTCTTTATGGCCTTTGGTGGCCTAAAAATAATTCCTGCTGTGCTCTGGTGTTTGTATGTTAATTCTTACTCTCTTTGCTTCTGTGTCCAGCCTCTGCCGTTTACCAAAAAGACTTTTTAAAAGGATGTCTGTATCGTGAGAATCAGACGAATCAAGGGATGGTGGTTTGGACAGCTCAGGAGATGATACTATGGAGACAGATTCTTCAAAGAGAAGCAGAACAAATATTAGCCACAGGAAACTAACATGTCTGTTAAATACAATAATATAAATTATAAACATGATTGAGACAAACCTGTGTCATATTTGATGGTTAGCACTCCAGCTGAGGGATTCTTCACTACATCCTCAAATACGTCGTCATCCAACTCAGTCCCCGAACTATCAAAAACCTTGACACCTTCTGTCACAGCTGGCACACCAAACTGTGCAAATGCTACAGGAAAAGACAAATGCTCGTGTAAACTAGACTTATCAGTTCGTGTTAGCCTAATACACATATCCAATGAATCTGGAACTTACTTTTAAACAAACATCAATAAATTAATGTGATAACACTACTCATTATTACTACTTCTTAAGCAAAAAAAAGCATGCATTTAAAGTTAGTCAATGTGATTAGAGATGGTAACATTTATACAAGTATTTACTAACAGTAGGCTATTAGAACTACTCTTAACAGCTTCCAGTGCAAAGCTCGAGTCCAATGTCAATTTCTTACCTGCAATTAAAAACTCCTTCAGATCCGGCTCTGTTATTCTTACAAATATTTGGACATCACCAAGTCTGGCCTTAATCAACATGGTTCCTGCAGCACATAATTCCTCATTGTCACAACTGTGCTTATTAATAATGATAAAATTAGGAACAAATACAAACCTTCTTGAAGACCACGAGATGCTTCTCCACTTGGGAAGCAGACACCTTTTCTGGTCTCTTACAACCCTGGGCAGAGGGGGGAATCAGGTATAACAGCAGCAAAATCGATGAGAGGTCACTGTCCCAACCTGTAGCAACACAAATTTGATGATGATTTGACAGCAGTTCTATATGATCATAAGCTCTCTCTTTTACTAACCGTTTTTTTACTTAATATTTCAACTACTGCTAACAAATGACACAAACAGCACCATAAACTGTTTCTAAAATATTTCACATTTGCATCAGTAGATGGTAGATACTACAACCGTATGCTTATTATAACAAAAACACAAATTTAACAGCAAGTGCATGGTTTTCAACAGAGCAGCCCTGCAGCAAGACCAAATTGTAAGAATAATGTTCACTTAAAAAAAAGAAAAGAAAAAGATATTGTGTTGTTTGTTTCAGGCCACCGAACAGCAGATAAATTTTGTTATTTGCAAAAGTGCCTTACCATGTCTCCGAATCATTAATTTGAGCGCAAGTGAGAAAACAAAACAAAGTTGGGAGCAACAGTTGCTATGGCTGACGGTAACATTACAATACTCACAGGTTCACACCGGACGCCGAAGTGCAGCGGAACGGAGACCGCTTAACTTCGGTGCTCAAGTTAAAGGGATAGTTCGCCTCTTTTGACATAAAGCTGTATGACATCCCATACTACCAATATTATTTATGAACATTTTCTTACCCCCCGCTGCGTACTGTGAGCCGAGTTCCAGCCTCGTTTTGGCGTTTCACTGGGGGGCATTCTACTCAACCTGTTGTTGTAATAACTCTGAAAGAGTCATTGAACTTTGACACTGCATATTTAACACTGCAAACTTTACTGTGTAGGAATCAGAAGATGAAGAAAAGAAACAAACGTTGACTTCAGGGGAAAAACCCAAATCTGCAAGAGCAGGCAAACCATTAATAATCCACGATAACAAACAAAGGAAACTGGGCAGAACATATACAGAGGAAACTTAGAACAAATCAATACAAGGTGAGTACTAATTAGCAAAACAAAGTCTGGGGTGGCAGCTGTCGTAAAACTACTAAAAATTAAAAGTAAGACAAGGTCTACAAAATTAAACAAGTTAAACTATCCCAAGGAGTATGAAAATCCAAACAAGGTGAACAGAAAACTGTAAAACAAAGCGAAACATAATAACACCATGACTGACCTACATGAACGACATATTAACATGACATAAAAATCCAGACTATCAAGACCCAAACCAAAACACAAAAATCCACAGACCACGCTGCATTACACTTAATTACAAGCAATAATACACATTTCTCTTAATTTCAGGACTCTTAAGGACAGCCTTAGTAGTGCAAATTTGATGATATCCAGTAATGTCTGCTGATCTAAAAAGGGCTATAACAGTCTGACACCAATGTAATTTTAACTCGACATGTCTCTTTTTCCCCCTGCTGCCATTTAATTGCAACTATTATTTGTTTGCACACTGAAAACAGCAGATTTGTTTTAGTCTAGAGGGTAGGAAGAGAGAGAGAGAGAAAGAAAGTGCTCTGCTCAATGAAGCCAGCCTCAGAGTAAAACCAGCTGGTGCAGATGAGGTGATGGGAGCGGTAGGTGGAAAGAAAAAGTAGAATACAGAGTTGGATAATTAAAGAAACAACAGGCAGGTAGATTTGAGTGCAGAGGTGCAACAAATTAGAATAGGAATAGGAATAGTAAAGGCCAGAGTGCAAGAGAGGTTGAATAATAATAGTAATTTAAAAAAACATCACCGTTTACAATTGAATAATTTATGGTTCAAGGTGGGATAAGGGATTTTTTTTCTTTTTTTTTTCTGTTTGTTCTAGAATGCGCTGCTGAGGGTGGCAGCACGTTGGAGTAGCTCTGTACCTCACATTGAGATTTATTCTTTTTTCAAAATTTCATTCCTGTTTTTTCTTGGAAGAAATTGCATTTTTTGGACAACTGTTCCTTCCTGCCTTGGATGCTGTGCAGCTGGATTGATTTTTCCCAATACTTTTGTATATTTTGCTCTTTTGTTATGATGCATAACCATAGCAACAAGGTGGTTTACAACAGGGAGCAGCTGATTAACATTGGAAAAGCAGAAATAATTCGACAACTGAAGCCAGAAATCCCACTGGAATTGAAAAGGAGGCGTCGTGGATGCAGAGCAGGAGCAAAGAGGAGAGAAAGAAAGAAGAAGTTCAAACCATCTCTGCCATCCGTCATCATGGGCAATGTAAGATCGTTAGCCAACAAGTTGGATGAACTTCTAGCCTTGACAAGGACTCAGCAAGAATATCGGGAATGTAGCATTATGTGTTTTATTGAGACATGGCTGCAGGATCATATCCCCGACTCCAGCGTCTCTCTGCCGGGCTTCCTGACTGTACGAGCAGATCGAGATTTAAATAGTAGCAGGAAAAGGAAAGGGGGTGGATTGGCAGTGCTTGTCAACAACAGATGGTGTCACCCAGGACATGTTACTGTGAAGAGTCGTCTCTGCAGTCCTGACACTGAACTATTGGCAGTAAGTTTTCGTCCATATTATTTGCCAAGAGAGTTCACCAGTGTTGTTTTGGTGGCTGTTTACATTCCACCCTCAGCTGTTGCCGACACTGCATGTGATGTCATCAGTTCCGTTGTTGCTCAGATACAGACACAACACCCCAATTCTTTTGTGGCAATATCTGGTGATTTTAATCATGCCTCACTCTCTGCTACATTGCCAACTTTTCAACAGTTTGTCAGCTGCTCTACCAGAGAAAACAAGACATTGGATTTGTTTTACACAAATGTCAAGGATTCATACATTTCCAAATCAAGACCTCCCCTGGGTAAATCAGATCACAACCTTGTTTTTCTCTGTTCAGCATATAAACCCCTTGTCCAGAGACTACCTGTCACAAAAAGGACTGTTAGAAAGTGGTCACAAGAAGCTGAAGAAGCCTTACAGGGTTGTTTTGATGCAACCGATTGGATTTCTCTTTGTAAGCCACATGGAGAGGACATTAATGCCATGACTGAGTGTGTGACTGACTATATAAACTTCTGTGTGGACAACACCATCCCCACCAGAACAGTGAGATGCTTCCCTAATAACAAACCCTGGATCACCAGTGAGCTAAAGGAACTATTGAACACGAAAAAAAGAGCCTTTAGGGAGCGAGACAGGGAGTTACTGAGGAGTATACAGAAGCAGCTCAAAGTCAAGATCAGAGAGAGCAAGGAGGTGTATAGAAAGAAGCTTGAGAGTAAACTGCAGAGGAACAATATCAGAGATGTGTGGTCAGGAATGAAGAAGATCACAGGCCTCAAGCAGAGGGAGGATCGGATGGATGGAAGTCTGGACAGAGCAAATGAGATGAACACATTCTTCAACAGGTTCAGTTCAGGAACAAGCTCACCATCCTCCCCTCCTGTTCCCAGCCAAAGAGACATCCCACCCTCCTCTGACCCACAGCTTTCCTGTAACATCTCCACCTCCACCTCAGTCATGGATTCTTCTGCTTCCAATAGTTTGTCTTCAACCCAATCAGGAGATGCTGCTGTCCCCTTTGCCTCCCCCTCCCACTTTTCTGTTTCTAGAAGTCAGGTGAAGAGGCAGTTGGAGAGACTGAACCGGAACAAGGCTGCAGGTCCAGATGGTGTCAGCCCCCGAGTCCTGAAGGCCTGTGCAGAGCAGCTCTGTGGGATTCTGCAACACCTTTTCAACCTTAGCTTGACCCAAGAGAAGGTACCACTGTTGTGGAAGACATCCTGTCTGGTTCCGGTACCAAAGAAAACTCATCCTTCAGACATCAATAACTACAGACCTGTTGCCCTGACATCCCACATCATGAAGGTCCTGGAGAGACTCCTGTTGACCCACCTGTGTAAGCAAACCAGCACATATCAGGACCCCCTGCAGTTTGCTTATCACCATGGAGTTGGAGTTGAAGATGCTATCATACACCTGCTTCAACAAACCCACTGTCATCTGGACAAAGCAGGCAGCACTGTGAGGATCATGTTCTTTGATTTCTCCAGTGCATTTAACACAATCCAGCCTGATCTGCTTCGTCTGAAACTCCAGAAGACTCAGGTGGAGGCCTCAACAATCACCTGGATTAATGACTACCTGACAAACAGACCACAGTTTGTCAGACTGAAGAATTGTGTGTCTAACCAGGTGATCAGCAGCACAGGAGCACCACAGGGGACTGTACTCTCACCATTCCTTTTCACTCTGTACACTTCAGACTTCCAGTACAAGTCAGACTCCTATCATCTACAGAAATATTCAGATGACTCTGCAGTAGTCGGGTGTATCAGAGATGGACAAGAAGCTGAGTACAGAGAGCTGGTGGACCGCTTTGTGGCATGGTGTGGGAACAATCATCTCATCTTGAATGTTAACAAAACAAAGGAGATGATTGTAGATTTCAGGAGAAACAGGGTCAGATCAAACCCTGTTTCCATCATGGGAGAAGAAGTGGAGGTGGTTGAGGAATATAAATACCTTGGTGTTCATGTGGACAACAGACTGGACTGGAGACACAACAGTGAAGCCATCTACAAGAAAGGACAGAGCAGACTGTACTTTTTGAGGAAGCTAAGGTCCTTCAAGGTTTGCAACAAGATGTTGCAGATCTTCTACAAGTCTGTTGTTGAGAGCGTCATTTCCTCTTGCGTCATCTGTTGGGGCAGCAGCATCAGAACCAGGGACCTAAAAAGACTCAACAACCTGATAAGGAAGGCTGGTTCTGTTCTGGGGACGACTGTGGAACCTCTGGAGACAATAATGCAAAGAAGGATTTTGCATAAAATCAAGAGAATTATGGACAACCCTGAACATCCTCTCCATGAGACTGTTATCGGAAAACAGAGTCTCTTCAGTCAAAGGCTTCTTCAGTTTGGATGTAAAACTGACCGCTACAGGAAATCATTCCTGCCCACAGCCATCAGCATCTATAATAACTCCTTGATTTAATTGAGCTACATCAACATTTAATTTCCCTCTGGGATAAATAAAGTATTTTTGAATTTGAATTGAATTGAATTGAAGACAAATCACTTGCTCACAATGGGCCTCATGCAAGAACCGTTCGTACGCACAGATTTGTTCTTAAATCGTGCATACGAGTGATTTAAGAGAATTTGCGCATTCACCAATCTTTTCTGCTATTTTACGTTTTCTTTCAGGTACGAACAGAATTTACGAGTGATCCAGACCTGTCGTAGGAGTTTCGTAAAATAGTCCGCTGTTATTCCAATCAAGTTTGCTTGACTAATGGATTGTATATTTAATTACTTTGAAGAAAACAAAAAAATATATATACATTATACCCCATAATGAGCTGACATTATTCTGTTAGACTTAAATCATGCACTAATTGAAGGTTAATTTGAATCTGTATATAACAAGGTCAATGGGAAGCGTAACCAGCGGCTGACTTGCTACTTTTGGATGCCTTAGCGCGTCAGGCTCTTGGAAGAGACTGTAGATATCCTTGCGGAGACAGACGAATGGTTGACATCGCGATTAAGATTGCCAAGGACTGTGCTGCTGCAAATATGCGGCTTGCTAGAGCCACAACTCCAGAGAAACACGCCGATCAAACCCAATTCCACCACACGTCCAGGTCCTCACCACCCTTGGATTTTTGGCCACGGGAACCATTCAGAAGGAGATTGGAGACAGATCGGGTGTGTCCCAGTCCTCTGTGAGTCGTGCGGGCCCCTTGGTCATTAAAGCTCTCATCAGTTTATCACCCATGGTACATCAAATTCCCAAACACTGCTGTCCAACACTGCATTCAGTGTCAGTCTTAAGAGGGACTTTCATGCCGTGGCTGGACTGCCAAACATAATTGAAGCACGAGACACTTATGCGCATCAAAGCACCCATGCTGTCGTGGAGCGCACTGAGCTGAAGGCCAGGTGGGTGTGTCTCGATACAGCGTGGGGCAAACTGCTCTATAGCCCAGAGAAGGCATGCCAGATTTGCACAATATTGCCATGAACGATGGTCTCCTACTACCTGAACCAGCCCAGGTAGACCAGAAGGTGTGGTGCCAGAAGACCCCCTCATGGACCACCCCATCAAAGTGCCATCATGATGAGGAAACAACTGATTGCACGGCTTTAGTTGCAGTCATCGACCGCCTGCTCATGGCGAGGCGTTTTTTTTTTTTTAAGCTATTTTCATATTAAACCATTTCTTTTTTTTTATTTCGGTGACATTACGAACCACAGGTGACATTGAATTAACAGCACTCCTAATTGCTTCCCATTTCTTCGGTTTAGCAGGTTCCGTAATTTCACTGCTGACACTACTAAAAATGACAGATTTTCCTTTTTGGATCTCTGAAAGCAGAACTTCAATCTCAGAGCCCGTAAAGTTGTTCTTTTTGCGCCTTGATGACATTCTCATGACTCGACACTCAACATTTCCTGAAACAGGAGCGAGGAAGCACAGCCTTATATGGTATAATTTTGGGCGTGGAGTGTGCAAATTTACTATTTTTTTTCGTGCACGTGCCCCTTAAATACGCACGGGTGGGATTCATCATTTACGCATGTCGTTTACACACTTTTTCCGAAGTTAAGAGCGTTTGTTGAATCTGACGTGGCGTGTTCGTACGAGACCTTCGTACGAAAAAACTAAGAGAAATTTAGAATAAAAATACGAAAATGTTCTTGCATGAGGCCCAATGTGATTGGTTTATATTATTGATCAGATGGGCCTAATTTTTCTCATTGTTCACTCTTCATGACCTCAGCTATTCATTGACTTGTTGACGCCTATAATAATGTTTGCCCTAGTATGGAATGTGAATATGAAATAAGGAGGCCCAACACAACAGCAGTCATAAATGTTCTTTGGGAGTTTGCAATTGCATTGTCAGCCCTCTACTTTCTCGGAAGTGATCTTTAGTGACAGCTATGTGCCTCTTGTGGTTTATCTGTATTTTGAAATCATTCATGTTTTAAATTGGACAAAATATGAGACGATCCCAGTTAATACCTGGGTTTTTGGATTAAAAACTTTATCATAAAGAGAGCGGATAAGGACTGAAACCTTTCTGGTTCTATCTAACACCTAAATATTGTCTTTAGGAAATTTATCACATGTGACTGTAACACTAAGGAAGGTCAGTACATTGTCAGTGGTAAGACACATAAGCAGTAAAAGGCTCATTCTGATACAATAACCCATATCAATTCCTTTATGTAATAGCATATTGCAGATGTTTAAAGTTTCCCTTCTTATTTTAAGAGTAGAGAGAAGAAGAAGAGCTTTGTACAAACGGATATGAAATGTCATGGTGGTGGTCTCAGTCCGCTAAGATCATCTTGATATAATTTAAGAGGGTTAGGATATCATCAAAAATTGTTTCTGTGACAAGCTACATTTCAAACTAAATGTTGGTCACTGACCCAAGTTGCCATCTTTCATAATCTGCACCCTCTTGAAGAAGACACTAGGGTCAACATAGATGAACAAAGCTAAGAATAACGCTGCTTGTCTTTGGGTAAGATTAAAGAACAGAGAGAGTCTCTGATTGTGTTACTGTGAAGTTTGAACAATGTGAAACATCTAACGTCTGTACGAGGCATGGGCTGTTTTCTGATTGTAAGATATGCCACTGTATTAAAAAGTCAATTGGAAAAACCGCAGAAAATTTCCACCATACTGTCCTGCAGTATGAACTGTTTTTTGTGGCTTAAAGACTATACAGGAATCCCAGGGTTTTTTTCTTGGTACCACAAAACAAAAAGCTTTGAATGAGCATAGTATTCTGACATGATTACTAGTGACACGTGCCAGATTACTGCCCATAGGCAATAGACAGGTTTCCTGTATACAAACATTACTGGCTATGCGAGCATCCAGGGAGTAAAACTGTTTCATTAGTTTGTCGTGGAACTTCAATGAAACATCATTTCATAGTTAAAAAAATTTGATATAAACTTGTAGAAAATGTAAGCTGAGAGAATTTCTAAATAATTTTACCTGATTTTTCGACATTTGCTCCACACAGTTGATTCAATATTCCTTTTAATGTTACTGTACAAAGTATGGCAAAATTTTAAAGCAGTACATGATGACGGATTTATTTATAAAAGAGTTCAATCTCACAATCAGTTCAAGCCACTGTTTCGGAGAAGGCTAGCTGTCATATTTCTAAATGAATAATTGCATAGAATGACATATAATTGAGAATGTCAGTGAGTGTTTTAACAAAAGAAATCTGCGTGCAGGTAAATCCTTATTCTCATAAATATGTTCTCTATGTAATTTTAGGAGATGACTCTCTGACAGGGGTCCAATCTTTCACCAGCCTAAATCCATAATCTTCTGCTCTTGGTTAAGGACTTTAACCCCCTTGAAATTTAGCAGGTAGAGTTTACTTCCTTGTCATGTCTGTGTAGGAGCTTGACATTTCAAAACAAACTAGGCTGATTTCTATTTCTGCCCCGTAGTTGTGCATGCATAACTGTGATGACATAGATTTCATATCCACAGGAACACCTCTCATCACTCTTTGCTGGCTCTGTAATAGCTAACACACGAACCCTCCGTCTTTGTATGTGTGCATTAAAGTTTAAATAACAGAATCAATGTTCAAAATCATATTATATCATATATGATTTTTGTCCTCTTAAAGGGGAAGTTTTTTTAAACCCGGACCTTATTTCTGGCATAAAATACGTTCATCTACTCACCGATAACAGTTTGGTGAAAGTCGGCGTCCTTCGGACAATATTTAGATTATTTGAGATTTGCGTATATCCATATAACGGGAGTGACGGGGGTTTGCCAATACAGCCTCTAAATAAGACATTATCTGTCTTTATTTCCAAATACTTTAAGACGAATGAATGAATGAACTCGTACTATTGCACTGTTAGTTCATAGCTGCCGTATTGTTGTTATCCAGGGCTACTGGGGGGCTTATAGGGGGCTTTCTACACACCCGTCTAGTGGGATGACGTCATCAACGCGCCGCTATGGAGTATGCCCCCGTCAAAGAGGCGATTCAGGTTGTTACGGCCAGTGGTCTGTGTGTGTTTCTCTTCTTTCCCCCCCTCTTCATCATGCAGTCCCCCTGAGTCGCCAGCAGGCTCCATTGTGGGACGCTGGATGCAGCCCTTCCTGTCTCTCCTTCCTGGGTGCCGCCCACGGACTTCGTGACTGGCTGGGCAATTGAGTGCTCCACCTATCCCTGAGAAGGACTGCGATATTTAAACCCTCACTTCCTTCTGTTTGCTGCAGCAGCAGAATAGAAAGAGGTATTCTGCTAGAGGAGGTTAGAAAATTGGGGAAGACCAGGCTCTCTCTTGAGGGACTACTTTCCTTTTCTGTGCCCTCAACTTGGAGATTTGTGTTTAATTTCTTAAAGACTACAGGACTTTTTGAAAGGATTTAGTTTTATTTTATTTATTTAGTGAATTGTTTATTCATTTGTTTATTTATTTACTTTCTTTATTTTCTTTTCCTTTTCTTTTTTTTTTTCACTCCTACGTCGATGCTCCACACCTGCAGTTACATAATTGTACCGTTGGTGCCAGTTTTGTCCTTTATGGAGTTTGTTTTTCATTAGTTTTGGTTATTGTTTCTCAGGTGCCACACTCTGGTTTGGAGGTCATTATCTTTGTTTTCTGTCCAATTTTTAAATCCAACAAAATAAACCCCTTTTCTTTATCACCATCAAAACTGTCTGGGATTATTAATGTCACGTCCCTCACCCACTGGCCGAGCCGGGATGTAACACAGGTTCTCGGTCCATTTCAGCAGGCTACCGTAGAGCTTTCCGGGAAGAAATGGGTGAGTGCATCTAAGGTGATGCCGATGCTGAAGATGCTAAGTCACACTACCCAGACCAAGACGGACAGCCTAATGGTGAACATGGCAAGGCAACTTGGTGCGAATCTGGTACGCCGGGTCATAGACCGATCATTGAAAGCAGAGGCAATAACAGTTATGACCATGCCCACTCTCCTGGACCCCAGATTTAAAAAGCTGGGATTCTTGAGCTCCACAAAACTGGATGAAGCAATAATCAGGCTGAAAGAGAATTGTGCTGAGATTATTAGAAGTTCTCCCTCTTCAACCCCCATTCAGCTACCAGACTGCACAATCAGACTAATCTTTAGACAATAGTAACTCTTTCTTCAATGTAGTTTATTGTTGTAATTGATTGTTTGTTGTAATATCAATCATTGATGGATTTTTTCCCCCTTGTACACTCATAGGTGACCTTTGACATCTCCTGGATACCACTGTGGGACAGAGCAGGCAGAGCTCAAGTGCAACAGCTGACGCAACAATTGAAGTAGACCGTCACTTGAGTGAAGTAAACCTGGCAAAGCATGAAGATCCGCTCATCTACTGCAACAAACAAAAGCACCAATATCCCCATTTGTATCAACTGGCACTGGCCTTTTTATGTACTCCGGCCTCCTCAGTGTCATGTGAGAGGGTATTCTCCAAGGCTGGGGAGATTGTGTCCAAGAAATGTATCGCCTAAAACCCAACACAGTTAAACAGCTTCTTTTTAAATAAAAATCAATTTTTATTTGTTTCTATCCTTTTTCCATACTGCTCTGTTGCAGTTTGTCCTTCACTCCCAGTTCCATAAGTACTCTTGCATTCAGTGTCAGTCTACATTGATGCATTTATTTTGAGTGTTCAACATAACACTCAACTAATGATATTTCCATGCAAACACCGACTTGTATATTAATTGAGATACAGTGGCAAAAATGGTTTATTTTATACATAGACATTCCAAGATACTCTGGCTCAGGGTTAATTTAGTCTTTGCACAGCAGGTGTCACTAGTGAGAACATTCAATGAGGCTTCAGGTAATGAACCTTTTGGTGAACCTTTGGGCTGGAAAGCCTCATCGGTTCATGAAGCCTCATTTTGCCATCACTACCAGATACCAGATATTCCAAATTAAACTTGATTTGTTTAAATAATCCAAATGAAAGGCCGGAATACAAAAACCTAAACTATGAAAAAAACTTGGCAAAACAAAACCCGACTGTGAAAACCTGACTTGACATGGATTGCTGTGACATGGTATCAGTGACGGTGAGGATCTGGCAATGAACATGAAAAAATTAACATAAAACATGAGAAAACTACAGACATGAGAAAAACTGAAAGAGTCAAAAGACCTATAACTCAACATTTTCTGACAAAAAAGAAAAATATCCTGTGTTTTAAATCAGGAAAACAAGCCCTTTGATTCAGTGAATAGCCTACTGTAAGGCAGTCTATCATGTCTTTAAACTGTATATATTATGAATTTAATTTTGCTCCCTGTAAAGCTTTTTATTGATTAAATCTGCTACTCTGTTGTTGTTAAAACATGGGCTCTTGGTTTGTATGTGGAGTTTCTACTTGATCTGTCTTTGGCCATCTTCTGACTTTTAGGGATAAGGGGTTAGGTCTTTGTGTGGAAATACCTGTAAAGGGCAATCTATCATCAATCAGTGGACAGTCACAGTTAAAAGGAACAATAGGTTACAACTACTGACATCTAGCAGTCAAGATGGACATAACAACTATCTCAAAAGCTCATAGGGGTGTAAAAAAAAAACAATATTCAGATATTAACCAATATTAATGTATTGTATCTATTTTAACATTAGTTTTCAACAGCATTAATATAATTTGCTCTTTTTCTGCTGCCTGGACTGACAGACAACTGCCCAGCGGCAGACTGCCCCTTTACATACCTGCAGCTGAACACAAGGACACACAGCACAGAGCCGATTGCTGCTGTCGCCAGCTTAAAACTATCCATCCATCCATTTTCTATACCGCTGAATCCTTCGGTCGGGTCGCGGGGGGGCTGGGGCCTATTCCAGCGGTCAATAGCCGCTTTCGGACAGACCGTTCTAAGAACGCAGTTATCAGAACTGTCCTACTCGAATTTCGTTCTGATAACTGTCCTTCCCCAGCGGAACTGTTTCAGTCTGCATTTGCACATGAGTCGGGACCAGGTCGGGACTGATGCGCCGCGTGTTAGCCATTAGCCGTTTAGCGCCACATTCAACAACAAAACAAAACCCGGTAAAAATAAGGAGAGAAGAAAAACACAACAAAGAAGCTAATATGGAGAGCGGGGAGGCCACTGTGTTCATGGTCTGCATGATGGTGATATTAATCATTGACGATCACATCAGGCGTCTAATATCGAGGCTGGAAGAGCTCACAGAGAGAGTCAGGAGATACTTTTTCATTTCATGAAGGAAGAAAGGAGAGCAGAGCGCCGCAGACAAAGGAGACCAAGTGTAAGTTTAACTTATTACACCCGCAGGTTGTGTCCGTGTCCTATGAGGAAACATTTCAACCGTGATAGCATGACATGGGGCGTAGCTACCGACCACCAAACACCTCCGTCAGATCCGTTCTATAGAACCATGAAAAGACCCGACCTCGGAGAAGGAGCTAAATAGTTATAGGAACTGAGGGAGATAGCCCCGAGTTCCTGTATGTCCGAACACGGGAGAAAACGGCCCCGCGGATTAAAAGGTTATTAGAACTGCCAAAGGTTCCTCCAGTCCGAAAGCGGCTAATGGGCGAGAGGCAGGGTACACCCTGGACAGGCCACCAGTCCATCACAGGGCAACTTAAAACTAGTTTCGCATTATTTTTTCTCATTCTAAGGGCTTCAAAATTGAGCATTTTATGACCACTTTTGGAGAAAGTGCAACAACATTTCCATGGCTGTGTACCAGGGCAATTTCAGTTTTGTTATTTATATATTTTTCAGATCATCAACATACACCTTTTGAAACACCAGGGGGGTATTCCACGAAAGTAGCTAAAGAAAGCCAGGTTATAGCCGGAAAGCGTCGCTTGAACTAGAGTCATCTCCCAATTAAGCCTCAAGTCGTTCCACGAAGATATTTTAGCTGCATCTCATCGAGGCTAATCCAAGCGAGGCTTACATAGCCTAGCTTAGTGCGAGTGCACGAGGAACGTAAGAAGCCCTGACGAGTGGATGGTGGAAAAACGGAGATGGCAGAAAAGGAGAGCAAGACAAGAGCTGTTATTTTTTCGGCAGCTGAACAAATAATGCTTATGGAGCTGTATGAGGATTTTAAAAGTGTCATCACCAGAAATGGTAATACAGCTGTGATCAATAAAGCGAAGAAAACGGCATGGCTAACAACTGCCGACAGACTAAATGCGTAAGTTATGAAAGTTTCATACCATTGTCAATTGTTACACATTTATTTTACTCTCCTCATGTATTTATGCTCTCCTCTTTGTGTTATAATTTTTTTTACATAAAGCATGCTGAATTGTCTCTGTATGAGATGTACAGCACAAATATATTGGCCCTGCTCAGCTTATTAATAACCCAATAATCGACACGCATCATCATACTTTGTGACTATATTATCGTGAGTGTGTGACCCACATATTCATTTTTCACTGTTATATCTCAACAGGAGCTATCTTAACAGCCAAAAGCGTACCTGGCAGCAGGTGAAGGTAAAGTACAGGAAAATATTTCAGAGTGGTAAGTAGCCTTTGAAGAAATGTGTTTGTCCAATAAAGAGAGCACCAAACTAGATATGGAACACAAGAAACTGAAAATAAAAAAGATCAAGCTAGAGATTATGAAACTGGAGAGGGATGTTAGTATAAATTCAGATAAAGGAGAATTTCGTGTTGTGAACTGTATTTAATTCTGTTTTCTCTCCACAGCTTGAGAAACATGTAATAATAATTAAACAATTCAACACAACTTGAACTCAAACTTGTCATTATTGTACGGTTCATGCAACGTGTTAGAAATGTGTTTTTTACATTTATATTCACAGTGGGGTGCCATGACCTAAACGTGTGGAAAGTTATAAATCATTTCTGTCCATTTAGCCTTCTTACACTTGGTCTGACTTAAACTGCTACTGTGTCAATGCTAAATTATGAAAGTAAGTTCTAACTCAAAGGTCACAACAATATAACCTGACTCACGTCATCTGGCTGCGTTCACCAACTACACGCGGGGGCGTTCCCTTTCCTCATACAACCATCTGAGGAGCCTGGGAGTCATATGTGTTTCCGATTAGAAAATAATCAGAGCCAATCATTAATCGCTGGGTGGGACTTTGGATGAATGGGCGGCGTTATGGCGGCGTTATGGCCGGATGTGACGTAAAGCAGGAGCGACGGCAGTGTTGTAATTTCGGATCACACCAAATATGGCGGTTTTCAGTAATCCGAGCGCCAAAATTGATTCGGCTATTTCCACTGTTTTGTCTAATCTACCAAATGTTTATTCCTTGAAAGATGAACAGAGGACGGTGCTTAAGGCATTTGTTGGTGGTGAGGATGTTTTTGCTCTCCTTCCGACCGGTTTTGGCAAGAGTTTGATATATCAGCTGGCTCCACTGGTCGCTAAAGCAACGGTAAAAGTGCAGGATCCCATCGTTATTGTGGTCTCCCCCTTGGTTGCGTTAATGGAGGATCAAGTCAGAGAGGCTGGAAAACTGGGTCTTACAGCAATGGAACTGGGAGGAAGGAACGACAACGACATCCGTCAGGGACGTTGTCAGCTGGTTTTCGGCAGCCCTGAATCATGGCTTAAGGACAAATGGATGACCATGCTTTCCTCAGAAGTTTACCAGAAGAACTTACTGGGCATCGTTGTCGACGAGGTTCACGTCACGTACAAATGGTAAGTTTAAGCATCTACTGTTGATGTGTATAAACTTGATGCAAAGTTATTTTCATTGATAAAGCACAGGCATTACTTGCTTTACGTTAGTAGTTGTGAATTGACATTCTGGCCTTCTTGCTGCCTGGACTGGGGGGTTTGTCGACACGCGCACACACACACACACACACACACACACACACACACACACACACACACTCTGTCTGGGCCCTCACTTAATCTGGGCCCTCACTTAATGTGAATAATTCACCATTTCAGTACTTGCTGTATTATGTTGAAAAAGAGCTCTTTTTTTGTTCACCAGGGGTGAAGGTGCTAAAGGCCTTCCTGCTTTCAGACAGGCATTTGCTCAGCTGGGAGAACTACGTTCCATTGTCAAAGAAGTTGAGTAGCTCTTGTAAATAAGTACACCGATTGTTATAGGGGGCAAACAGTGTGGTGGCCTTGGTTAGTGTACTAACCCTGTTAACATTATGCATCCTGTCTTTCAGGCACGCCTGTCATAGCTTTGACAGCATCTACAGACATTGCCAACAGAAGACGGGTCACAGAGCTGTTACATATGGACAGGGCAATGCGAGTGACGGTGAGCCCAAACAGAGGGAACATTAGGCTTGGGCTGAAGCACATTGACAGTCATAACCTGCACTGCATGGACTGGGTGGTGACAGAAGAAAGGACTTTCAATGTCTCCCATCATCATTTACTACAAATCCATTATGGCAGTAGGAAGAGTCTTTTGCTGCCTCAAAGCTGAACTTGGGGAAGACGCGTGGTTAAACAGGGACCCTGAACGAAAGGCTGAAAACATGCTAATAGGGATGTTCCACAGCAAGACACTGCCACAATATAAACAGAGAGTACTCGCATCCTTCACTGGTGACGGCAGCTGCAGGGTTGTTGTGGCTACCACTGCGCTGGGGATGGGCCTTAACTTTCCCAATGTCTCTCATGTTGTTATGTACGGGGCACCAGAGGATGCGGAAACAATAGTGCAACAGGCTGGCCGGGCTGGGAGAAACGGATTACCCTCCCATGCTGTTTTGTATGCCATCAAAGGTTCTTCAAGGGTTGACAAAGCTGTTAAAGCTGTCATTCATGCAGGAACACAGGGGTGTTTCAGAAAAGCTCTCTATAGCCACTTTGAAGAGCAGACCACAAACCTTGAGCCAGGTCATCTGTGCTGCACATACTGCCAGTCTACCTGTAAATGTTCATCTGGTGTGTGTGTTGAGCCTGTTCCTAAACATGAACGTGTAGAGTCTGAGGTGTGTGCTAACCCACGTAGGTCTAGAGAGGTGTCTGAGGATGACAGGGGTGTGATCCGTGCCTGCTTACAGCAGTACAGGCGCAGTTTACTACCAGACATGCCACTTGTTACCAACAGGACCCTTTGCACAGGGTTTGGATCAGAGCTTATTGAAGCAGCAGTGGAGAATAGTCCCTATATCTTTGATCTTGCATACATAACCAACAACCTTCCTGTATTCAGAGTGCGGCATGCGCAGGAAATCCTTCCTGTCATGAGTGAGGTTTTCTGTGATTTTTACTATACAGAGCCTACTCTGCCCGATGACAATTTTACAGAGCCAGACATGGATTTCCCTGGATATTTTGATGACAAGGATGACTGTTTTGACAACATCTCAGAAACATCTCAGAGTAGTAGTGGTTCGGAGATAAACTAATATCCTTTGGCAGCAAGCTTGTACATGCTGTTGTACCGATGTATATAAATGACTGCTTCTGACCCATTCTTAGTAAAGCTGTATGCATATGTATATAGAAGAACTGAATAAAATTTTGCATTTGAAAAAAAAAATGTTGCCATGTTTTGTTTTGTTTTTAAACTGTAATGACACAAATGACATGTAATGAAGGAAGAAATACTGAAGACACTTTATTGTTGACTGTACTGTTGAATTTATTTCAATTAACATAAAACACAGTATTTTTTTTGTAAACATTCACAGAAAAAAATAAAAATAAATAACAGTACAGTTATTTTCATTTACATTGGGTTATTTACATACACTTAATCCACCCATTTTAAATTGGATTGTCTTGCCACTCTATCAATTTAGCTTTTATCCAGCCCCTGAGGTTACTGCTCTTAAGTTTTGACAAAATGTCACGACTGAATCGGGGGAATGCAGAGAACTCTCTGCCTGGGTGGTCTGTAAACAACTCGGCCTCTCTGAAAACCTCCACCAAAACTAGGACATCCTCAGTTTGATTAACAGCATGATGCACGCCAGTGGACTTCGACACCTGCAGTTCTCTGTCTGTTCTCCAGCATTTTCTGCAGGATCCCAATGGACCTGCTGACCCTATCTGCTGATTTTTCAGTGAGGTTGGGACCACTATGTTTTAAAAACGACTTTAGGAAGTTGTTCAAGTGCTCCAGGTGCAAGTCTAAAGAGATGTTGCTTCCTAATCCCCCCTTCCCATTCCAGAACCTATTCCAGATCTATGGAGTTAAATTTGTCTCAATAATATTTGTATATACACAGAAGGGGATCCACAAATATGTCTTGATTTGCATGTGTGTTTTGATATCTACAAATAAAAAAATCATATTTGTAACTCGTATATTGATTTTTACAAATATAGATGTGCATTTGTAAATAAAATGCCATTTGTAAAACCAAAAAAATCATTTGTGAAATGTGATTCTGCATTTGTGAATCACCAGCCCACACATTTTTCGCTTTCCACAGTTACGTGTTTTTGAGACGTTCTTCGCATGAAAGTCGCACAAATCCACACGTAAATATTTCTTGACTTGCATTCGTGTTTTGATATCCACAAATAAAAAAAAACATATTTGTAACTTGTAAATTGGTTTTCACAATTGTAGATGTGTATTTGTAAATGAAATGGCATTTGTAAAACTGAAAATTGCCTTTGTGATATCTAATTTTGCATTTGTGCATTAACAGCACACGTAGGTTTCGTTTTCGCATTTGTGAATCAGCACGATTAGCGCACGTATTTTTTGAGACAATCTTTGCGGCAGAGGGAGCCACCCAGATTCACAAATAGCCTACCTCTACTTTCTAATCCAGTAGATGGCAGTGTTGTTCTATAAAGCTCATAACGGCTATGCTTCACTTGACATTCATCGAATTTTTCAATTCATTCAAATTCAACCATGGCCGAACAACGTGGGCATGATGAGCAGCTACCGCCAATTTCAGTAGGCCCTAAGTACAATTCCCTCGCCCCAAATTATGATAGTTATGATAGTAAAATGTAAATGTAAATGTAAATAGTTCAGAGACTCTCTATTTTTCATGTTTTATTTTTTCTGACAGTATTCAGAGTGAGAGCAATATGGTAACACGCAATAGATTAAGTATTGAGAATGAGGAGTCACGTGACTCCGGTCGGCCGGTCGGCCATGTTGGCAGAAGAATCTATTGGTTGCCAGGGGCAACGCCATTAACTTAACGGATATCCTCCCGCATTTGTCATTTCGGCAGGGCAGAGACGAATACAAAAGAAAGAAAGAAAGCAAAGCAATGGAGAGAGATAAGGCGAAAGAAAAGGGACCTTACAGGGACAAGCTTATTACAAGCGCAAAGCAGCGGTATTTGGAGAAACTGTCCAGCATCCAAAATATTGATCCTTACGAGCTCCCTGCAGCAGACCTGGACCAGTTACCTCCGTGCACATATATGGACATAGTCAATTATCTTGTCTTTGGTGTAAGTTACTACACTATGCAGGAGTTTAAAAGTCACAAATCTTTGGAATCGTACGAGACTTTCTGCTGTGGCTGGGTGCAGGACTTGGCCATCTACAAGCCTCCAGGTGGCTCTGGTGATGATAACAGCGTTGTACTGGCAAAGGTAAGGTTCTTGTCATGCATTTTAGTGTGTTGTAATTACATTGCATTTAGACACTTCTTGACCAAAATGACAACGTAATTAACTGCGACTTGTTTTGTAAACACTAGATTAACGAGATGTTCAATGTACACAAACGTTTCCAATGTTTTGATGTATGCTAAAGCTTATGTTTAGGTATTTAGTTGTCTTTTGATTTTAGCCCAACGACACATACTGTAGCGGGTTATTGTGTTGGGTGTTGGGGGCTGCAAAGTGAACAAACCAGTTCTGGGTTGGCTAGGGTACTTATGTGTGATTGCAAGGCGTACATTCCTGGTTAGATTTAAGCCATTAACATTTTGAATGCAAGGTGTACATGTCCTGGTTAGATTACAGCCATTATCAATGTGTCTAAAGTGTAGACTGTAACTTGAAATAAATGCTTTTTACTGTTTAGTTTATTTCACTTTATTTATTTTACAGGTCCTGCATTCACGGAGACTCTGAGCCTCCACTTACCAGTCCAGTGGTATCACTTCAGTTGTGTGGGGCTTGTGGACAAACCCTCCGCTGACACGCCATGGTTTTGCTCTTCTTGTGCTGAATAGTGTTTCTTTGTTCTTTTGCACTAGTAACAGTATTATTTTATTATTGCTTGTTGTCAATGTTTACATGCTGGAAATTTTTATACTTTTTATTCTGAATGCACACATGTTCTTTTGCACTGTTAACTTTTCCTAGAGGTATATTGCATTCTGCACCTTGCGCCCTTATTCTTTTTTCCTGTTCTGTTAATAAACATTGTTAAGCCATATCAAGTTGTTTCAAGCATTTATTTCAAACAAATTAAAAGGTAATGAACAAGGCACTCAAACATTTATTTCAAACAAATTAAAAAGTAATGAACAATGAGGAATGAACTCAAACAACACTTTTGCACATGTTCGTTAAGGCACAGCAAACAGTGACAATCTTATCTAAAGGCATTAGGTTTTCACCCTCACATTTGAGCAGCATGTGCACAGGTACAGTTGAATGTAAAAAGCTGAATTTGTCCAGTCAGTGTGGTTCTCCAACATCTCATATGATGGCTTACCTACAACAGAATAAATAGTTTATGAAAAAAACCTATGCAATCAATGGCAAACCCATCACAGAACACATGCAAAATAAAGATACAGACTGAGAGGGTAACGCTGCTCATGGTATGACAAAAGGGCTGAAGGGGTACACATTAACACATTAGCCACATTAGGGGGTAGTTAACATTCATTTTCGAAGAGGCAACAGTTTGCAAATTGAGCATTTTCGAAGAGGCAACAGTTCGCTAGTTAGCTAGCTAGGCAGCAACGTCAGGTGCACTTCAGGGTTTGCAACAACATAAAGTAACTTTGTAGCTTTAAGAGACAACAACATAAAGAGATTTTTTAGAGAACGTACCCGAGTGAAAATGTAGAGAACACACTCTCATCGACGGAGGGGTGCAATCGAAAGTAAGGTCCAGCCAGCCAGGCAATCCGGCGTCTCCTCGTCAGGTCAGACGCCTGCTCTCCCTGATGCTGCATCCATTTAGGAAACCGAAAAAAAATGTATTTCGTGTTTCCTATGTTTCCCAAACGTATTATGTGAGGTACTGGAACAGTTCTTCACACAGCAGTGATTTCCAGGCATGTTCTTGCAATTCCGCACTGTTTAAACTTACTGATTTAAAAACACACACGTACAATGTAAACGAACGGAGAGAATGACGTTTTCTCGCTAGCATTCTGCCAACATGGCGGATAGGGGCGGGGCTCTGTACTATGACGACAACTCCTCATTCTCAATAGAACAACACTGCCATCTACTGGATTAGAAAGTAGAGGTAGGCTATTTGTAAATCTGGGTGGCTCCCTCTGCCGCAAAGATTATCTCAAAAATACGTGCGCTGATCGTGCTGATTCACAAATGCGAAAACGAAACCTACGTGTGCTGTTAATGCACAAATGCAAAATTAGATATCACAAAGGCAATTTTCAGTTTTACAAATGCCATTTCATTTACAAATACACATCTACAATTGTGAAAACCAATTTACAAGTTACAAATATGTTTTTTTTTTATTTGTGGATATCAAAACACGAATGCAAGTCAAGAAATATTTACGTGTGGATTTGTGCGACTTTCATGCGAAGAACGTCTCAAAAACACGTAACTGTGGAAAGCGAAAAATGTGTGGGCTGGTGATTCACAAATGCAGAATCACATTTCACAAATGATTTTTTTGGTTTTACAAATGGCATTTTATTTACAAATGCACATCTATATTTGTAAAAATCAATGTACGAGTTACAAATATGATTTTTTTATTTGTAGATATCAAAACACACATGCAAATCAAGACATATTTGTGGATCCCCTTCTGCGTATATTATTGAGACAAATTTAACTCCATACAGATCAGGCTGTGGGCTAAGCGAGGTGAAAGAGTGAAATTTACCTGCAAGGTTAGGAGCAGTGTGCTGTAGGCATATTGTGTATGCCCATAGGCCTTGTATATCAGTAAGGCTACAGTGTAGAGTCGCATTAGCCTCTCTCCATCTCCCTCCTTGACTGCATCCCGCATGTTAGCCAAAAAGAACCCAAAACCCAGCCTGGCTTCAGTATGTTCTTTTTTGTGGTCTGCAATTATTGTAACACTGTCTGCATCTGTAATGGATTTGGGAGACAAAGTCAAACCATGGACTTTCTTCTCATGGTTCTCCCTGGCCTTTGGGTACTTAAATTCTTTGTTGCAACCTGTTGCACGACAACTGACCTCATTTTGTGTGGGTTGATCACCGGCTAGGTCGGTGACACCACTCACTATATCTGCAATGTCTCGGAAGGTGACGTATTTGTCCACCACCTGGGCCACTACCGAATGTAGCCAGTTCCTTTTGTCCTCTTTGGAGCTTGTGATTATGTGGTCCGGTACAATGCCATCTGGGACATCTACAGACACATAAAAAAAAGACAAAGTGACAGGTGCAGTATGGTTAGCTATAATCTTTCAATTAAAAGAAATGCAAAGGTGTACAGACTCATGGCACCCGGTTTAACTGGGTCTATACATTTGTTTCAATGTAGAGCTTTGTTTCAGATGTACCTGACACTTTCTGTAGCCCTAGGTGCTCCATAGCTGCCGCCAGGAAGAGAGCTGTCGTGTCTTTTTTCAAAAAGTCCTTGTAGGCATTGAATGCAGCATGCGGACCGGGCTTTGCATTGCTGCATCTGTGAAAAGAGGACTTGTTATTAATGATGCTGATATTTTGTAATAGAGAGAGGACAGACAGACAAACAGACAGACACACACACCCTACTGAGCCATGCAAAAAAAAAAAGAAAAAGACATACAAAAAGACGCACACACGGATGCACACACATCCTATCTGAGCCACAGAATGCACGCACGCGCACATGCACAGGCACACTCAAAAAAGGAAAAAAACCATACTGATAGCCTTAATTCATGGTGGCTGGACAGCGCCCTCCTTCATAGGACAGAGCGGAGTTGTGATGAACAACCAAAAACCAGCATCACCCTTCATAGGGCAGAGCGGAGTTGTGATGAACAACCAAGAACCAGCATCACCCTTCATAGGGCAGAGCGGAGTTGTGATGAACAACCAAGCCTTAATTCATGGTTGCTGGAGTTCAACAGGGTTCCATCCATCCATCCATCCATCCATCCATCATCTTCCGCTGCTCCGGGGATCGGGTCGCGGGGGCAGCAGCTTGAGCAAAGAAACCCAGACGTCCCTGTCCCCGGCCACTTCCTCCAGCTCTTCTGGGGGGACCCCGAGGCGTTCCCAGGCCAGCAGAGAAACATAGTCTTCCCCGGGGCCTCCTCCCAGTGGGACGGGCCCGGAACACCTCACCAGGGAGGCGTCCAGGAGGCATCCTAACCAGATGCCCGAGCCACCTCATCTGACTCCTCTCGATGCGGAGGAGCAGCGGTTCTACTCCGAGCCCCTCCCGTATGACCGAGCTTCTCACCCTATCTCTAAGGGAGAGCCCAGACACCCTGCGGAGGAAACTCATTTCGGCTGCTTGTATTCGCGATCTCGTTCTTTCGGTCACTATCCACAGCTCGTGACCATAGGTGAGGGTAGGAACATAGATTGACCAGTAAATCGAGAGCTTCGCCTTCTGGCTTCACCACGACGGGCCGGTGCAGAGCCCGCATCACTGCAGACACCGCACCGATCCGTCTGTCAATCTCCTGCTCCATTCGTCCCTCACTCGTGAACAAGACCCCGAGATACTTGAACTCCTCCACTTGGGGAAGGATCTCATTCCCGACCCGGAGAGAGCATTCCACCCTTTTCCGGCCGAAGACCATGGTCTCGGATTTGGAGGTGCTGATTCCCATCCCAGGATCAACAGGGTTAAAGACCTGAATAGAGTTGCAATGCAGTTTTGTTAAAATTGCCATCATTAAAAACATCACATGAAATTACATTACATTACATGTAGTTTCATTACAGGTTTCATCCTAAAGAACTTTTATTTACATTTTATATACAGTTATTCTAAGTGCATGGTAATGGGAGCAGTGTGGGATTAGCTGACTTGCTCAAGGGTACCTCAGCCATGGAGTGAGACGGGGAGTGAAAGGGTAAGATACCAACCTGCAACCCTGTCATCTAAATCACATCTCCTTAACCACTAGGGCATGGCTGCCCACATTATTGATATGTCATACTGGAATAAAGAAAGAATACCAAAGACAATACAATGCTACAATGCTAGACCTGATAGGCTGTACATACCTCAACTTGTTCATATTGGCAAGAAGTGTCCCATGATCCTTTGCCGAACCCTCTTTGTAGAAGACACGATGATAGATCTAAAATGAAATGAAATTCATGTCACAATACACTAATAAGAAAGTCAGTTAGAGAGGAATGATAACAGTAAATCACACGATGTAATTAATGAAAAAGTGGTAAATGTGACCAAATGTGACTACCGCAAATACTGTATGATTATAAGTATTACACTGAAATCCAAAACCAAAACCTTAGGCACATAGAGGAGTGTGGCGGTGAGATAAGTGTAAAAAAGTGGGTCAAAGGGACCATGAAAAATTGGTATATCTGGGTCGTAGCACCAAATAAACTGTGAACGGACTGTAAAGGGGCTGGTTCAGATATACAACAAATGCCACAGGCTGTCCGGCCAGAACAGTGGGAAAGGTGTGAATGCAAACCGTGGTTTTATCTCTAAGGGACGCACAGAATACAAAGAGGACGCAGAGATCCCGAGGCATCCAAGAACAAGAAAAAGAGGGATCCCACATTAAAGTGACAGAGCGTCCCTGTTCTATGGGTGGTCTAAGCAGTGACCTGTGGCCCAGCCCTATATGCACAGCATGGGCTGGCTCCTGAGAAGCAGTGGAATAAACCAGAGAGGGCTGAACTGTTGACGGCCCATTTGGTTGAGGGGTCACAATCATAGGCGCCGTCTGCGTGGGTGCTTCGGAGCCCGGGCACCCACGGAGATTAATGAGCACCCACGGAAAAATCCGAGCATTGAAGTGACACAATCAACCATTATCGTATATTTTCACACGTAGGCAACATTGTAATGGCTGGAATTAAAGCTGGTTTGCAAGCACGCGTGCTGGAGCAGGAGCCCCGGGCGCAGTATGTGCATTGCACCGCACATTTGCTGAATTTAATGGTACATGACGTCGCCCAAAGCATCCCTGCATGTAGAAACTTCATGTCCCTCATCCGCGAGTTGATCACACTGATCAGAAATTCACCAAAACGACTCGCTTGGTTCACGGAGTTTCAGGGTACAGACGCACCATCGCTGAGACCTCTCTGCCCCACTCGCTGGACTGTGAAGGCGGCCTCTTTACAATCCATTGCTGCAAACTACAATGCTTTGATGGACTTTCTAGAGGACTTGAGCGCAAATGAAAAAGGTGATGCAGGGGGTAAAGCCAGTGGCCTGCTCGTGCACTTGCAGAAGTTTGGAACTTTTATTTCTTTGCGGCTCATGCTCACTTTCTTCTCTCGCGTGGAGGCGGTCAACGCCGCTCTCCAAAAGCGCCAGCTACACACACAGAGCGCAAGAGAAATGATTGACACACTGAGAGGCGATCTGAAGGCTATTCGGGAAGGATTCGGTGAATTTTGGGAAAACACTACAGCAGCAGCAGATGATATGGCTATGGAAAGCCCGGTTTTGCCCCGACCAAGAAAAATTCCCCGCCGGTTGGAAAACGCAATTGCGCCGGCGCGCAGCTTCCAGACACCTGACGAGCTATACCGACAACAGTATGTCCAAGTTATCGACACAGCATCAGCATCCCTAGATTGCAGATTTAGTCCTTCAGCATTCAAACACATGCAAGATGTTGAGGAATTTGTCACGGGTAAAGGCGACTGCGACATGTGCATGGACATAGCGAAGCAGAGAGGAGTATGCTTGGCAACGTTTCAGGATGTTGTGGACTTTCTCAAATGGGACACAGGTGAGAGTTTGAGAACCATGTTGCCGGAGGTCACAAAACTTGTGAAACTTGCCCTGACTGTGCCAGTAACATCGTGCACTTCAGAACGGTCATTTTCTGGTCTTCGGCGTTTGAAGACTTACCTGCGGTCCATGATGGGTCAAGCAAGGCTGAACCATGTTGCGCTACTGAACTGTCACAAGACGTTATCAGAGAGTCTCTATTATGAGGAGAGGGAAAACTGGCGGCTATTTCCGGGTGGTACTGCACTCTAGGGGCGCCAACGAAGCAGTGCAGAGCACGCCGAACTCTATGGTGGTACTATGAAATCCACCTTAGATCCAGCCATTGCTTTGGATATAATTTTTTATATTTTTTCATTTTAATTTTCCTAAAGGCAGGATAAATTATCCTTTCAAACGGCACTTGGTTTGATTTTTTAGACTCACTAGATTTGTTTAAAATACACATTTATTGTCAGTATTGCATCCCGAGTAACGTCACGCATGTGGCATCACTTTACGGCATGGTCAGTCCTAGCGCTGAGCTAGCAGAGAGGGGTTAGCTCAAATAGTTACAGATTTCAGCACAGCCCTTTTACATACTCTCTGACTAGCCTCTGGTTTAGCTTTGGTTGTTGTTAGCGGCACCAGGTTAGCACTCTGGCACAGTGGACGAGTGCCGTAAAGCAGCCGGTCGTAATCAGCCGTGCGTTCTTCAGATTCCGTTAGCTAGATGCTAGCAGATACTGACTCGCAAATGCCAGACCTGTAAGAAAACAGAAAGCTATAACTCCCACGTTATTGTACTTTCGATATAAATCCACATCCCTCTGTCAGAAATCACAGTATTATTTTCAGGTTTCAGCCGCTAACGGGGACATTTTTTGAGTTATTAGCGCCAGCCCTATGGAAAATGGTCATTCTGCACTCGCTCGCCAGCGCCCCCAGAGAAAATCAACTGAACTGCAGCCAAATTTTTTATAATGGGGCGAATAGGAAGTGGAACGGCTGTCTGTAAAAGGGCTGTGACGTTATCGAGAAACTTAGACCTGGAAGCAATTGCGAATCAGTTCATAAAACGCATTGCGTCGAGGGCCAACACATTTCTCATCAAGAACTGAGTGAGTCGAGCCGAGACAGGTTTTGGACCTGTGACATCGCTGCCCTGATGCGCTTTTTCACGCACGCACAAACACACACGCACACACGAAGAAGAGAAGAGACATTGGGCCAGTCGAACACAAAGGGTGTAGGCGGATCGCTGCCCTGACACACACACACACACACACGCGCGCGCGCAGGAAGAAGAGAAGAGACCAGTGGAACACAAAGGGTGTAGGCGGATCGCTACCCTGATGCACACTTTCGCACGCACGCACACACACACACACACACACACACACACACACACACAAGAAGAAGAACTAAACCAGTGGAACATAAAAGGATGTAGGCCTAGGTGGATAGCTGCCCTGTTGTGGGAAAAAAAGAGAGAAAAAAAAACAGAAAAGAGGGAACGAATACTTACTTGTTTACCTATGAATGAATGAATGAATGAATGAATGATTTAAAAATATACCAGAATGCACTTAAAAGATATAGTTCACTTGACGGTTTACTTGAATGCCTGAATTTTACATTCACTTGAATAGGCTAATTAACTGAATGTTTCATTTTTTACTGCTGTGAAGTAGCACTTTATGTTTTGTTATTTATTTGCAAAGAGCCTAAATAGCCTAATGCACCTTAATGATTGGTGAATGTACTGTTTTGCTTTGGGGTTTCTTTTTTGTTGTTTTTTTAAAAGGAATATGTAAGATATGGGCTTATGAGGCTGCTACCGTAGCTGCGTGGTTACATCGGCACGCACCCCTGTGTATTTTAAGAAGGCGTACTGTGTATGACCAATAAAGAAGTATAAGAATCTGAGTGGATGCGGTCTCCGAGTCGTGAGTATAAGTTTCAGTTTGTATAAATATATTTTCAGTTCAATTCAGTGCATGTTGTGATTATGTCATCGGTTTTTAAGTCGCTTTGCAGAAAAGCGTTTGCCAACTGTAATGTAGGCCTAATTCCATTATCAATTTCAATTCAAATATAGGCTATTTCATTATAAAATATTGATGTGACATCCGCAGGGAAAATAAATAGGATACATTTATTACACATACAAATAAAGTGACCAACTCATGAAACGGTTATGTTATTGGAAAGCAAGGTTTTATGCAAACGGGTCTTTCTGTGGGTCACGACCCCCAGTTGGGAAACACGAGCACCCACCGGCATAAACATAAGTCGGCGCCCCTGGTCACAATTCTTAATAAGCATGATAAGGGTACAGGTGTCCTTCATACATTTGCTGTATTGTCCTTGTAAGGTCACTCACCTCAAAAAGGTTTTTAATGGCATGCCAATCCTCGAATTTAAACACAAGGCCCTCAAGTCGTTGGCCTGCATTTTCCCCTTCTGCAAAGACCCACTGTAAGCCGCGGCTACTCCCCTCCGTCAGTCTGTCACCACCAACTAGAATGCATTCTGGTCCATCAGGGCCCTTTGGAACGTACCTATATGACACATCAAGTGGTTTCCAACGCTTAATTAATCAATATCTTTTCCAAGCTGACCATATAACTATTGTCTGCCCACTTAAGCCAACTTACTCGTTCTGGATGTGGTGTAGAATATCAGCTAACTCTGAGGACTGGTTCTCATCCTTGAACAGAAGTCCAAGGGGGTGCTGTGAGGATGTAATACAGGAATTGAAATGTCATTAACATTTGTGGAATTAGCAGATACAAACCAAATTTCAATTATGAGGTTCTATTCATATTCAAATCCCCAGGTGTACAATAAGCCAAAACTGATTTGATTTTAGTCAATTTAATACTTACGTGGGTCGAAGGCTCTGACATTTCAGCAGAATATTGATGAGGGATGTGATTAATCACAACTGATGCTAGCGGCTTGAAGGCCTGTAGGTACTCAGTCAGGATTCTGCTTCCCATGATAACATAATCGCGCCGAATTAGGGCCTGGAAATCACCAGACGGTAGGGATTTCCCAATGTCATATTCGCTTAACACCCGAGTTGGCTTGTGTCTGTCAAGATGGGTTGATGGGACTCGGTCTTCCACAGCCATGTGGTGAATCCAGTGGATTGAATTGTTTGTCCGGTGGATAGACTGGTGGTGTGTGCGGCAGAAGAAGTCCAGGTTGTCAAATATGACTAAGTATGTAGACGGTGAAGGTGCTTCAGCTTGCAAAGTCGCGACGCCTAGATCGGCAATGTCAGTGTCTGTTACTGTGCTGCAGGTAAACGGAGTAGCAACACTGTCAGACCCCAGAAGATGGTCCATCTGTAGAGGAGTAGTGGTGGTGCCAGTCTGCTCTGTGACATTGGTACTCTTCGGACTGCTTTGCGCTGCGTTGTCTGTGAGAAAAAAATACAACACAGGGAAAATAAACATCAAATACAGTTACCAATCCTTAACAGAAATGGGACGTAAGTGTGTTGACCAAGCACAGACTGAAAATGGACTGTGAATCTTCGTTTTGACAAATAGTGTTAATATTATAAATCATTAGTAAGATCACAAGCAGCTAAAATGAAAGCAAATGTGACAATTGTGAGATCTGCCCTTTATTACCTGATATGTCTTCTTCCTTGAGAAATATTTCATTTGCTACTTTCAGTAGTTGAAAATCCTCTCCACAGGTCTTTGCCAGTTCCATTTGTTTCCTAAGAGCAGTGCTGTAGGAAGTTGTGATACATAACAGTCTCTTAAAGGCTGCCTTCTTCACTCCACCATACTGTAGGACACAGTTCACATACTGTGAAAAGGCAGACAAGCGGGGGTCTCGGCCTCTCAAAGCTACAGCCGCAGCAGCACAAGCTGGGTTAGGAGACTGTTTTGTTATGCATAAAAAAACTGAAAACAAAAATGGTGACACACGCTGGAAATCTGCCTGTAGTTTTTCGAATGAAAATTGCTTCAGATCTTCTGCTGATGTCTTTGACAGCATGACATCTGACAAGGGACTGCACAGCTTCTTGCACTCTTCCTCTATGATGCGTAAGATGTTTTCAGTCAGAGGTCCTTTGAGTAATGTGTGTCCTGCTATCTGTTTGGCAGCTCGGCTCCAGTTCTGCTTCGCCATGGCTTACACAATACCTGCTGTGTGGTCTTGACAAATTATCCTGTCACTCTTTGGCTTGGACGGATAATGAATAACCACCTGTAACACAACACAAAATCATGTAGTCAGTGAAAAGTTATCATGTACAATACATTTGTTGCTTGCATGTATTATGATGTTTGCACTACAATAACATATATAATAAAACTAACATAGCACTAATAGTATACTACTGACAAATACATAGACAATACAATTTGTGTAAACCCTTGAAGGAACACAAGTGCATAGCAGTAGCAGGGTTGAGTGACTAACTGCATCGAGTGATAGAGGTAGCATGTACAGCAGACGCCTATTTTCAGTAAGAAGGCAACTAAAAACAGATGATCTCAATTGGTATGATGGTGCAATATTACTGTCATATTGCATTATCATAGTTTACAGATAGCTATGCCTATGATATTAACGGTCACATATTCAGTAGCTTACTTAAAATGGCAGAGGAAGTAGACGTCCTATCGTAAATCAATATCCAATATGATTACTTATATTGATATGGAAGACAAATGATCATATTGTAACCTGACTCCCGCCCTCTGGTATGAGGGAACGCCCCCGCGTGTAGTTGGTGAACGCAGCCAGATGACGTGAGTCAGGTGTTTGTGCTTACAAACGAGTTCACATAATCAATTATTGCATTCAAGATTTTGACTTACCTCGGTAAGTCGTAGTCTGTCGATGCCTTCAGATGCTGGCCTTTTTGACGATGGGGGGCCAGTTGGTGTTGGGGGTTGGGTACGCAATTTAGATGGAGTCCGGACCCTGTCGCGTTTAAGTGTGGCTGTCTGTACACTCGCGGCTGATGTCTCTGTAGAACTAGTTCTAGCAGTCTGATCAGCACTCGGTTCCTCTTCTGCTTTTTGCTATCCTCTTATTGTGGCCAGAGTAGTCTCGTGCCCACCCACCAAGCGAATACATTTCTGGCATATTTGACATGACTTTTCTGGGATGTTTACTAACTTTAGATCAAGTTCTGCAAGACGCTGGTCTATCCTCTTTCCGTGCGGAACTCCGTCAAATATGCGCTGGCTGTTGCAAATGTTGCCTTTAATTCTCAAATTTTGAAATCATGTCGGTTGTGGGCTCATCCCAGATGGTATGCGAATACCAGAGGGCGGGAGTCAGGTTAACAACAATAAGGATCAAAGGAAATATGTGTCCCTGTATAGGTCCCTCACTGTGTCAGGAGAAACTGAGTCCTTTCAGGCACTGGAACCTCCAGGCACTCAGACTTCAGCCTGAAAAGTTGTCCACGAGACAAAATGTATAAAATATTAACTATCAAATTTAAGATGGCTATGTCAGAAGTCAGCCATGGTGCCTGAGAACTTTAAGCAATGAACCTGTATTTAATTTGGCCAAAGGTCATTTCTATCCGTGCCCTTGTTTTAGCATGTGCATGTGCATGTGCATGTGCATGCCCTTGTTCCTGGATCAGGATATGGCGTGAGGAGGTACGGCCAGCATGCATAGCCTCTGTCCCCAAGCAGGACACCATTGAACTCTCCTGCAGAACAAGATAAATGTTGCATGGATATACATGTGTTAAGACTTGGCAATTTGATGCAATATGTACCTTATATGGCTATCTATAATAAAGTATGACGAGCACTTTAAATTCCTTAAGATGACCTCTACACCTGACCTCTCATTACATTACCAAAATTCTGCCTATGCTACACCTTACTTCAAAAGTACACTCCTTCGGGTAAGTAAAATTCTTGCGCCTTGTGCAAACCTCTGTGCCAGTGAGGATGCTCGGAAGACCCTAGAATCATGAACTGATCCCGGCCATTTAGCCTCAATGTTGGAAATGAAATGACCTCCATCACAGATCATCTGTATGCACGGAGGATAGGAGTCAATGATGAGGTACTTGGTTTCACAGGGCATAAATGTAACATTGCTCAGCATTACTCAAAGGGGTTGATGTGGTATTTTTCAAAATGAGAAATCCAGTTCAGAGTTTATGGACAATTATCCCCAAGTGTACCTGTACATTTAGGATATGGAAAAATTTTCGGTTTACATAGTCAGCCTCCACGGGTCCAGCAGGGGCCTGGACAATGTGACAATGTTTAAATCCAGACTGAAAACAGTTCTATTTAGATGTGCATATGACACCTGGAAGTATTTTATCTGCACTCTTCACTTTTAAATTAATTAATTAATGATTTTTTTGTTTTTTGGAATGATTTTATTGCCTTCTTGTGATTTTATGTAGCTGTAAAGCACTTAGAATTGCCTTGTGTACGAATTGTGATCTACAAATTGCCTTGGATGCGTACATGGGTACAGTGTAGTGCACCGATAACATGGGGAAGCATGAGGGAGATGATGAACTTAATGCAAATACTTCAGCCAGTAGGTTCTTTTACATTATCAGCTACTTTAAATGTGGAGCAGCAGCCTGAAAGGACATAGGTCTTGCCCCTTTTTCGAGACAGTGAAAGTGGTGATATGATGACCACAGTTTTTGTTTAGTTTTTTATACAAGACATGAGTTGCGGGAGCGCAGAATTCTAGGTGAACATTTCTTTCGGGAGTCTGTTTCAGCCGGTCGGACATTCTTTGAGATGCAGCTAAGCTAAGCTTCAACTTTAGCCTGCCCGGGACCAGGTTAGTTCAGCGGCATAAGTTACCATGGTTACTCAGCGGGCATTCAAATAAGCCACGTTCGTGGAACGGAACTCTCTCTAAGTTTAGCCAGAAGTAGTGAGAAAAGCCAGGCTTTCCGCTAAGCCAGCTTCGTGGAATACCCCCCAGGAGGACCAAGAATGTGTGTGTGTGTGTGAGACTCAAAAATGAACGACTGCCTGTGTCACAGTCATTAAGAACATTGGTGGAAACACTTTAAACTTCTCAACTCGTCATCTATCTGTGTTTGTCAGCCTAGCAGCTCTCTGACCTCTCGCTTTGCTCGGTACTTGGAGCTATCAGTTAATTTTTCAAAGAACAGGCATTCAGACCCTCCTGTGACATACTAGACCCGAGCTGATAATGACAATAAGACTGGACACAAGGCAAGATCTCCTTCTGATATGTTTATGCAGTAAGGATGTAAAAGAAATTTATTTATTTTTATGTATCACTATCTCTGTGGCAAAACATTTGTTGAAGTGAATCGGGCTGTCACGCCCATGGACTCGTTTTTAGTTTAATGTTTTAGGTTATGTTTTTGTTTTCAGTCCATGTTTAGTTTTTAGTCATGCCTTAGTTTCCCTGCACTCTGTTCATTAGGTTCACTCACTTCACCTGCATTATTCCCCACCAGCTGCACCTTGTCACTAATCACTGTCCCTATTTAGTTTCCTGCCTCCCCTGTCAGTTTGTCGGTGCTTTGTTTGTTTCTCCCCCTTCATGCCATGCCACGACGTATCATGACCAAGTTAAGTATTTATTTATTATTCCTTGCCATGTTAAGTCCTTGTTTTGTTTTCCCTGTATTTTCCCACAGTTGAGTTTTTTGAATCCGGCAAGCTTTGTGTTGGTACTTTGTTTTTTTTGTTAATAAATCACCCTTCCTCTTTGAAAAGTCCACATCCGTGTCCTCCCTTCACACCAACCGGATACGGGCTCTCAGAAATAACACAATACTTATGCAGCTCACTGAAAGATGTCCACTAAAAAACATAAATGAACATTCAACAAACACATCAATATTTATTCCATCCTAACATAATTACTGACAAATGTTGTAATGATAAACGTTTAAACAACAAAAATACAAAACTGTAGATGCTAATAAGAATGCTAATATTAGGGAATTTATTTACTTACTTATTTTAGCTTCTGTCCATAAAAAAAACACAGAAGTCTTCTTATTGTTTTAAAGAACTTCGTTCTTTGAAATGACTCAGAAGTTTAGTAATTCTTGTAAGTTGTCAGTTTGTAACCAAATCATTTATCAGTAATGTAGTCCACAGGAAAAAAACAGAAACAAAAGCAGTGCATTAAACTGCTTCTTTGAGATCAATTCAGGCCCCATTGCACATTATTGCATTGCGTTTTTTCTTCTTTATCACCTTCTGAATATAACTCTTCTATGTGTACTAAACAACAACAGAAAACTATTAAATGTGGTTTGCTGAATATTAGATCTTGCCATGGGTTACTAGCTGGAATATGTTTGAGTGCTTTAACTGTTTCTTGAGCCTTTGGTGGAGCGCTGGGAAGAGTCTCCTGTGGAAAATTCCTTGAATGGACTCCCACCTCCTCTGGCTTCTTCTTCTTCTTCTTGTTTTATGGCGGTTGGAAACTAGCTTCTTGGTGCATTACCGCCACCATCTGGACTGGAGTGTGGATCAAAGGTCTGTCTACTACACTATCCTAAATTCTTTTTAATAGCCCAGTTTCCTTCAAAAACTTAAAACAAATGTCATTAGACTCTTTTTGAAATAGAGAGTGTATATTCAGTGTCTCTTGATAATCCCCAAGCTGTGTAACTAATCTTTGTCTGGCGTGATGGTACTTAGAACAGTACATAATAACATGCTCTATGGACTCTTGACTATCGCAGTATTCACATTTTCCATCAACATGCTTTTTCATTATAAATAAAGTTCTATTTAGACCTGTATGTCCTAGCCTTATTCTGGATACCACATCTTCTTCCTGTTTACTCCTGCTTGAGATGCAAGATGGCGGCATAGGTGTTTGTTTGTTTTGTCCCTGTCTCAGTAACCACAATATATAGCCTATAATGTGTTCCAAAACGTGTGTTTACTGTTTACTCGCATTTGCTTACTAAACCACACCGATACAGTTGGCGCATAGAACTTTGAAGAATCGATGGTAGCCTAAACCAGCAAAAAATGACTTGGATTACTTTGATCTACCTGTTGGCGTTCTTTCCGACTTTCAACTCGGGAGGCATCGCTGATCATGGCCTGGATTGCTGAAATGCCTCTGCGAGGACTGTTACGATGCCGTTTGTGGCTGGATTTCCCCCTTCGTCTCTTCGATGGACTGTATCGGACGGTGCGGATCACATCTTGCATGGAGTGCGGGAGTCTGGACTCTCTCCCCTGTGGCTGACTAGACCTGCACCTGCGGTTCGGGGTGACCGCCGCCGGCGGGATGTGGATGCCTGGATGCTTGTTCTGCTGTTGCTGGCAGGAAATATTCACCCTAACCCAGACCCTGGTCAAATTGAGCTTGAGACTCCATCCAATCTCAAAAGCTCAAACGGGCTACGTGTCATTCATACAAACGTGCGCAGTCTAATTAACAAAATAGAATCCGTGCGTATTTTGGCAAAGTCAACTGACTGTGACATAATGGTTTTAACAGAGACTTGGCTGAACTCCTCTATCACAAATGAAATGATAAACATTGATGGCTACACCATCTTCCGGTCGGATCGCATGAAAAGGGGAGGGGACGTGGCAGCCTACATCAAAACAGCATTGGAGTGCTCAATCATCGAGTCTGTCACTAGACAAAGATTTTTTGAATTATTGGCAATAAAACTTATGCCAAACAGTGCCGGCCTTACAGTAATCGGGTGTTATCGCCCAGGGTCTGCAACAGCTGAGGCTGCAACTGCGCTATCTGAAGTGCTGCACAAATACACGGACAACGAGCTCCTACTGCTGGGAGATCTAAACTGGGACTGGTTGTCCGCATTGTCAAACGCGCTTAAGGACATTTGTGATGCGCTGCATCTTGAGCAATTAGTGCATGCGCCCACGCAGATTAATTTAAAAGACATGAACAAGTCAACTTTATTGGATGTCATCCTCACAAATACCCCACATAAATATACTGCTGTTGGTATATTCTGCAATGATATCAGTGACCACTGCACAATTGCTTGTGTTAGAGATTGTAAGCCACCAAAATCTAGTCCAAGATATGTCTTCAAACGGGAATATAAGCATTTCAATGAGCAGGCCTTCCTGCATGATGTTTTTCATAGTGATTTGCACTATGTGTGTAATATGACTACTGTAGAAGAGGCTTGGGACTTTTTTAAAGCAACTTTTCTTTTTTTAATTAACAAACATGCTCCATTGAGATCTTTAGAATAAGTGGTAAAAACAATCCTTGATTCAAAGATGATATTGCTGTGGCCATTAGAGAAAGGGACAGAGCCTGGGCAAATGCTAAGAAACATAATGACCCCAATCTGTGGTTGAACTACAGGACTCTCAGAAACCAGTGCACAAGATTAGTGAAGAACGCAAAAAGTGGTTATTACCTTGAAATGATAAATGAAAATCTAAATGACCCTAAAAAGTTTTGGAAACTGATCAAATCTACTGAAGGTACAATGGCGCCACCTACCCTTCCAAACTCTCTTTCATGCAGCAAAGGGGAAATTATAGGGAAACAAAACATTGTAAATGCCTTCAATGAGCACTTCATAAATGCAGGGGTTATGACTCAGACTAAAACTGATGTAACAAATACTGACCACATATGTACTGTATCTAATACTAGTTATTTTAATTTTACTCATATATCCACCTCGCAGGCACGAAAGGCGTTGGCAAACTTGAATTGTAAAAAATCAGCAGTTCCTGATCAAAATGAACCATTCTTTTATAAAACTGCTGCACTTTTAATTTCTGATGCCATTGCTGCTATTTTTAACCTTAGTTTAACAAGTGGATGTATCCCAGAATCTTGGAAATCAGCTCAAGTATTGCCACTTCTAAAAGGGGGTGACCCGTCTATCTTAGATGATTATCGACCCATTTCTAGGTTGTCAACCCTAGCTAAAGTGTTTGAATCTCTTGTCAGTGAGCAAATGAAACACTACTTAGCTGAAAACAATATTTTAAGTTCAACTCAATCAGACTTCATGCAAGGTCATAGCACTGGAACTGCCGTGACATCTGTTTTAAATGATTTTATTTCTGCCTTGGACACAAAAAAATCATGTTGTGCACTTTTTGTTGACCTCTCCAAGGTGTTTGATACTGTTGATTTTAAAATACTATTGCATAGACTTAAGGCTATAGGTTTTAGTAGCCCAGTGTTACAATGGTTTTCAAATTATTTAGTTGGCAGAACACAGTGTGTTGCCCTAGAGAACCTTCAATCACCCTTACTTACCATAAAAGCAGGTGTCCCGCAAGGGTCAGTTCTTGGCCCAATCTTGTTTTCTCTGTATATTAATGATATAGATAAGGGCCTAAATCCAGCCAAGGTACATCTATATGCAGATGATACCATTCTATACACTGTTAGTACTTCAGTGCAAGATGCCTTGGATTCTTTACAAACGTCCTTCATATCCATTCAAAATGCATTATTGCAGTTAAAATTAGCACTAAACACAAATAAAACGAAGTATATGATTTTCACACGATCAAGAGCATGTCCTGATGGTAACTTAACAACACTTGATGGTACCTTCCTGGAGTGGGTTATTTCTTACAAATATCTTGGTATTTGGTTAGACCAAAAGCTCACATTTGAAGTGCATATCAATAATCTTTTAAGAAAGCTAAGGCCTAAGGATGGTTTTTATTTTCGTATGAAAAAATGTTTTTCATTTTTAGCAAGAAAAAGGCTGGTCCAGAGTACTTTTCTTTCAGTGTTGGATTATGGTGATACAATTTATATGCATGCGCCCTTATTCAATTCAATTCATTTTTATTTATATAGCGCCAAATACAACAAATGTCATCTCAAGGCACTTAGATAGTAAGTCCAATTCAAGCCAATTGGAATTCAATTAATTAATAATAATAATTCATAAAATAATCAAATTCGTTCATATAGAGCCAATTCAAAAACAATTTCCTAGCTAAGAAAACCAACAGATTGCACTGAAAACGTTTTGTTTTTCGGTCCAATCTCCCGGCCTGAGCGGCGTGCCTGAGGCGACTGTGGAGAGAAACGACTCCCTTTTAACAGGAAGAAACCTCTGGCAGAACCAGACTCAGGAAGGGTGGCCATCCGCCTCGACCAGCTGGGGTTTGAGAAGACAGAAAGGGGGGGAAGGGGGCCGCGGCTGCGGCGGCACTGTAACACCATTCAAAGGATATCTGTTGGAACAGGGAAACACGAGTTAATGACCACAATAATATCACATATACATAAAGAGAGTAAAGTGAGGAAAGGTGTGACAGATGAGGCCCCCCAGCAGTCTAGGCCTATAGCAGCTTAACTATGGGATGTTTCAGGATTACCTGAGCCATCCCTATTCAAGGTAAACACAAGAAAGTTGTGCTAACGAAAAAAAAAATAAATAAATAAATAAAGGACCAGACTCAGTGAGTAATTCCCTATACTCCCTATATAGATCTGCTCCTCACACCACAACAACCATCTTTTTACAGCCACAAGCTACCTCAGCCTCAGCCTCTCACCAACTGCACACCAGTCACAGCGGGGTGGGGATGCAAACCCTGGTTCGGGTAGGGGGAGAAATAAAAGAGGTAAGATAAGCGGGAATGGGATTCAAACCCTGGTTCGGGTAGGGGGTAATGAAAGTATAGAAGGTGCCAGAGGTGGAGGCAGGACAAGACACACTAGCAGATTCAGCAGACAAACTCACCTAAACAGTCCTATAATCACTAAAAATACCAGCAAAAACAAAGCCATACAACTCACTCTCACCAACTGCACACCAGTCACAGCGGGGTGGGAATGCAAACCCTGGTTCGGGTAGGGGGAGAAATAAAAGAGGTAAGATAAGCGGGAATGGGATTCAAACCCTGGTTCGGGTAGGGGGTAATGAAAGTATAGAGGGTGCCAGAGGTGGAGGCAGAACAAGACACACTAGCAGACACACTATCAGATTCAACAGACCTAACTATAAGCTTTATAAAAAAGGAAAGTTTTAAGCCTGGTCTTAAAAGTGGAAAGGGTGTCTGCTTCCCGGACATTTACTGGCAGCTTATTCCACAATAGAGGGGCCTGATAACTGAAGGCTCTGCCTCCCATTCTACTTTTAGAAACTCTGGGAACCTCAAGTAAACCTGCAGTTTGGGAACGAAGTGCTCTGTTAGGAAAATATCTTACAATGAGATCTTTAAGATATGATGGAGCTCGGTCATTAAGCGCTTTATATGTGAGGAGAAGAATCTTAAATTCTATTCTGAATTTAACAGGGAGCCAATGAAGAGAAGCTAAAACTGGAGAAATATGATCTCTCCTGTTAGTTCTCATCAAAACTCTGGCTGCAGCATTTTGGATCAACTGAAGGCTTTTCAGAGAATATGTGGGACAGCCCAATAATAAAGAATTACAGTAGTCCAATCTTGAAGTAACAAATGCATGGACTAGTTTTTCTGCATCACTCTGAGACAAGATGTTCCTGATTTTAACAATATTACGAAGATGAAAGAAGGCAGTCCGAGAAACCTGTTTTATATGCGAGTCAAATGATAAGTTCTGGTCAAAAATAACTCCAAGGTTCCTCACTGTAGAACTAGAAGCCAAGGAAATACCATCTAGAGTAACTATATAGCTAGACAATTTCTCCCTGAAACGCTCAGGTCCAAAGATAACGACTTCAGTTTTGTCTGAATTTAGAAGCAGACAGTTCTGAGTCATCCAGGTCTTTATGTCTTTAAGACATGCTTGTAGTCTGACCAACCTATTGGGTTCATCTGGTTTTATAGATAAGTACAGCTGAGTATCATCAGCATAGCAATGGAAATTTATGCCATGCTGTCTAATAATGTTACCTAATGGAAGCATGTATAAAGTGAAAAGAATCGGTCCAAGCACAGAACCCTGGGGAACTCCATGACTTACTCTGGTGTGTGAGGAAGATTCTTCATTTACAAGAACAAACTGAAATCTATCAGATAAATATGACTTAAACCAGCCTAATGCAGTTCCTTTAATCCCAATAACATGTTCAAGTCTGTGTAATAAGATACTGTGATCGACCGTATCAAATGCAGCACTGAGATCCAACAGGACAAGCACAGACACAAGTCCGCTATCAGAGGCTAAGAGGAGATCATTGGTGACTTTCAGCAGCGCAGTTTCTGTGCTATGATGCACTCTGAATCCTGACTGAAACTCTTCAAACAGATTATTTCTGTGTAAGTGATCACAAAGCTGAGCTGCAACTATTTTTTCAAGAACTTTAGACATAAAAGGGAGATTGGATATAGGTCTATAATGAGCCAACACTTCTGAATCAAGAGTAGGTTTTTTAAGTAAAGGTTTAATTACAGCAACCTTAAAAGTCTGAGGTACATATCCTGTCAACAAAGACAGATTGATCAAATCCAATATGGAAGTGTCAATTAATGGGAAAACCTCCTTGAACAGTCTGGTTGGGATTGGGTCTAAAACACAAGTTGATGGTTTAGAAGAGACTATTGCTGTTGTTAGCTCAGAGAGATCAACTGGGCAGAAGCCGTCTAAATATAAATCAGGTTCTAAAGATACTTCTAAAGCTGCTGTACTTGATGATACATCACTGATAATAGTGGGAAGGACTCCATCAATCTTCTCTCTGATAGAAACAATTTTATTAATAAAGAAGCTCATGAAATCATCACTGCTGAGAGTTAAAGGAATAACTGGCTCAGCAGAGCTCGGACTCTTTGTCAGACTGGCTACAGTGCTGAAAAGAAACCTGGGATTGTTCTTATTCTCTTCTATCAATGATGAATAATAAGCAGTTCTAGCTTTACGAAGGGCTTTCTTATACGTTATTAAACTATCTTTCCAGACTAACTGAGACTCTTCTAAATTAGAGGAACGCCACTGTCTCTCCAGCTTTCTTGCAGTCTGCTTTAAAGCACGCAGCTGTGAATTATACCAAGGAGCCAACCTCTTCTGACTGATTACCTTCCTTTTCAGAGGGGCAACATTGTCCAGTGCTGTACGCATTGAAACTATAGTGCTGTCAACAAGAGAGTCAAGTGCTGCTGGAGTAAAGTTTAGGTAGTCGTCCTCTGTCATATCTGCACATGGCAGTGAAGAAAAGGAAGATGGAATTAATTCTTTAAATCTGGTTACAGCATCCTCTGATAAACACCTTCTATATGTAAATTTCTTCTCAGAAACTATATAGTCAAGTAATGTAAACTCAAAGGTTATCAGAAAATGGTCAGATAAGACAGGGTTATGAGGGAACACTGTTAACTGTTCACTCTCAATGCCATAAGTCAGCACAAGATCAAGGGTGTGATTAAGGCAGTGAGTCGGTCTGTGAACACTCTGAGAAAATCCAATAGAGTCCAATATAGAATTAAAGTTCATATTCAGGCTATCATTTTCAACATCTACATGAATATTAAAGTCACCCACTACAATGACTTTATCTGTACTCAGCACTAACTGGGATAAAAACTCTGAGAATTCAGACAGAAACTCAGAATAAGGGCCAGGTGGACGATACACAACAACAAACACAAGAGGTTTCTGGGATTTCCACTTTGCGTGGGAAAAACTGAGAATCACAGATTCAAAAGAGCTCAAACTAATCTTGGGTCTGGGACTGATGAGTAACCCTGATCTGAAGATAGCTGCCACTCCTCCTCCTCTGCCTGTGGTTCGAGGAACGTGAACATTTAAACAGTCAGAGGGAGTTGATTCATTAATGCTAACATGATCCTCCTGTTTCAGCCAGGTTTCTGTAAGACTAAATATATCAATATGATGATCACAAATCAACTCATTCACTAACAGAGACTTGGAAAGGAGAGATCTGATATTCAGCAAACCACATTTAATAGTTTGATGTTTTTGTTCAGTTAAAGTTTTTGTTTTAATAATTTCTTATGCTTCCTCAAGAAGCTGGACGCAGTTTATCATTCTGCATTGCGATTTGTAACAGGTGCCCCCTCAAGAACTCACCATTGTGATCTATACTCTAAAGTCCAATGGCCATCTCTGTATTTAAGGCGTAAATTGCATATGTTACTTTTTATTGCTAAGGCATTGTTGGGTAAACTTCCCCATTATATCTGTAATTTATTGACTCTTTGCACTTCATCTTATGGTACACGTTCCTCACAGAAGTTGTTACTTCAGTCTTGCACTCCTCGTACTGAATTAGGGAAGACAGGCTTTTCTTTTTATGCTCCTCATCTATGGAATGAGTTGCAGAATATATTGTGTATGGATTCTCTGCCCTCTTTGGAGACTTTTAAGAGGGGAATTAATGCTGTTTACACAGAGGAATGTCATTGTTTTTAAACATACAGCACATAACCTTGATCTGATGCTATGTTTTATGTAGGCCTAAGTTTATCATTATTATTTTTTCTCTTAATGTATTTTTTGTAAGTTTATTTTCCTTATTATATGTTTTGTGTCTGTCTGCGTCTGGAACTGTAAGCTGCCATTTTGACCAGGACTCCCTGGCAGAAGAGACTCTTAGTCTAAATGGGACAATCCTGGCTAAATAAAGGAAAAATGAAAATAAATAAAAAAATTCCTACTCCTCCCCACCTTTCCTTGAATATTATACAGATGTCTCCCAGACTGACCATTATCCCATGATACCTGCCATTTTCCAATAATTTTAGCTTTGATTATACTTTGGACTTCAGCTTTGCTGTATTTAACCTTCATATCTATAACAGATTTTCTTGCTGCTTCTTTTGCACATCTGTCCGCCAGTTCATTACCTCCTACACCTATATGGGCTGGAACCCATAGAAGTGTAGTACTGATACCAGACCTTAATAGGTTGTTGGCTAGTTGCATTATTTCATACACTATGTCCAGTCTTGATTCAGAGTGAAGGTTCTTCAGGCTTATCAACGCTGAACTAGAGTTTGAAGCTATTACAGCTTGCTTAGGCCTATTACTCTGTACCCACAACAGGGCCATCCATATTGCCAACAATTCTGCTGTATAAACAGCCAAGTCATCATTAATTCTTCTAAAGGATTTGACATTTAGTTGAGGGATAACATAGGCAATTCCCACTTTCTTGTCAGTCTGTTTAGATGCATCGGTAAACAAAATGAGTGTTTCTTTATACTTATTTGCTATATAACTTTTGACACTATAATGGTCTAGTTCATTATGCTTCTTTTCATCCAGCAAACCCAAGTCAATAGGAACATCTGCCAGTAACCAAGGGGGAACACCTGAATAAGCCACTGTAGGGCTTATTTCCAGAGCACCAATTCCTATTGTGGAAGTCTTCTGCCTTATTGTCCAACCTAAGCTTTTAATTAGGTCATTCTCTCTCTTGGCATTGCCATAAAACTGACTGACTCATGTGTTTAGCAGTATGGCCTCTTAAGTTTGCCCAGTACACAAGAGATAGCTGGTCTCTTCTAAGATGAAGAGGCATCTCCCCCATGTCCACCTGAACCGCTGCCACTGGCGTGGTCTTAATTGCCCCACAGCAAAGTTTCAAACCTTGATTCTGGATAACATCTAGTTTTTTTAGGGATGTTTTAGCAGCAGACCCATACGCTATATACCCATAGTCAAAGATTGATCTTATCAGCCCTGTGTAAATGGCTTTTAAGGCAGGTCTACTTGCTCCTCATTTAATACCACGCAAGCACCTCATCACATTCAACACCTTCTTGCATTTATCAATCATTTTTTTTAATGTGTGTTGTCCAAGTTAGCCCTTTATCAAACCACATTCCCAAGTACTTAAAAAAATCCACTCTTTCCAAGTCTGTCCCAGCAAGTTTAACTCTTAAACTTGGGCTTATTTTCTTTTTAGAAAAGAAAATGGTCTTTGTTTTGTCTATAGAGATCCTAAATCCCCATTGAAGGGCCCATTCTTGAATCTTATTTACTGCCTGCTGTATTTTGTTCACCACAAAGTCTATATTTCTTCCTTTTTTCCACATTGCTCCATCGTCTGCAAACCTTGCTATCCCAACTGAATGTTGTACATCTTTGTACTGCATTGGGCTGGTTTAAGTCCTATTTATCTAAAAGATTTCAGTTCTTGTAAATTAAGAATTGTCCTCACACATGGAGTCATGTGTCATGGAATTCCTCGGGGTTCTATGCTTGGACCAATTCTTTTCACTTTATACATGCTTCCATTGGGTAACATTCGACAGCATGGCACACATTTCCATTTTTGTGCTGATGATACTCAGTTGTACTTATCTATTAAGCCAGATGAACCTAATAAGTTGGTCAGACTATAGCATGTCTTAAAGACTTAAATACTTGGATGATTCAGAACTGTCTACTTCTAAATTCAGACAAAACTGAAGTTCTCTTTGGACCTGAGCGCTTGAGGGAGAAACTGTCTAGTTATATGCTTACTCTTGATGGCATTTCCTTTGCTTTTAGTACTACAGTGAGGTCCCTTTTGAGTTTTTTTTTTTTTTTTTTTTAAACAGAAAAACACGTTTCTAGGACTGCCTTTTTTCACCTTTGTAACATTGTTGAAATCAGGAACATGCGGTCTCAGAGTGATGCAACAAAACTGGTTCATGCATTTGTTACTTCAAGATTGGATTACTGTGGTTCTTAATTATTTGGCTGTCCAAAAGAATTTTTGGAAAAGCCTCCAGCTTATCCAAAATGCTACAGCCAGAGTTCTGATGAGAACTAACAGGAGAGATCATATTTCTCCAGTTTTAGCTTCCCTTCACTGGTTCCCTGTTAAATTCAGAATAGAATAAAGAAATTAATTTCCCTATAAATAAAGCTCTCAATGACCAAGCTCCATATCTTAAAGATCTCATTGTTGGATATTTTCCCAACAGAGCTCTTCACTCTCAGAATGCAGGTTTACTTATAGTTCCCAGAGTTTCTAAAAGTGGAATGGGAGGCAAAGCCTTCAGTTATCAGCCCCCTCTTTTGTGGAACCAGCTGCCAGTAAATGTCTGGGAAGCAGACACACTTGCTACCCTTAAGATTAGGCTTAAAACTTTCCTTTTTCATAAAGCTTATAGGGATGACTCAGGTGACCCTTAAACTTCCCATAGTTATGCTGATGTAGGCTTCGACTGCTGGGGGAACTCCCATGATCCATCTCTCCTCACTCTGCTCTCTTTACTCTTTATGTACATATGACATTATTGTCATTAACTTTTGTTTCTTCGAGCGACCTCTGTCCTTTCAGGCTGCTGCTCCACTTTTACAGTAGCCGATAATGTAAAACAACCTACTGGCTGAAGTATTTGCATTAAGTTCATCATCTCCCTCAGGCTTCCCTAATGTTATCGGTGCACTACACTGTACCCATGTACGCATCCAAGGCAATTTGTAGATCACAATTTGTACACAAGGCAATTCTAAGTGCTTTACAGCTACATAAAATCACAAGAAGGCAATAAAATCATTCCAAAAAACAAAAAAATCATTAATTAATTAATTAATTTAAAAGTGAAGAGTGCAGATAAAATACTTCCAGGTGTCATATGCATATCTAAATAGAACTGTTTTCAGTCTGGATTTAAACATTGTCACATTGTCCAGGCCCCTGCTGGACCCGTGGAGGCTGACTATGTAAACCGAAAATTTTTCCATATCCTAAATGTACAGGTACACTTGGGGATAATTGTCCATAAACTCTGAACTGGATTTCTCATTTTGAAAAATACCACATCAACCCCTTTGAGTAATGCTGAGCAATGTTACATTTATGCCCTGTGAAACCAAGTACCTCATCATTGACTCCTATCCTCCGTGCATACAGATGATCTGTGATGGAGGTCATTTCATTTCCAACATTGAGGCTAAATGGCCGGGATCAGTTCATGATTCTAGGGTCTTCCGAGCATCCTCACTGGCACAGAGGTTTGCACAAGGCGCAAGAATTTTACTCACCCGAAGGAGTGTACTTTTGTAGTAAGGTGTAGCATAGGCAGAATTTTGGTAATGTAATGAGAGGTCAGGTGTAGAGGTCATCTTAAGGAATTTAAAGTGCTCGTCATACTTTATTATAGATAGCCATATAAGGCACATATTGCATCAAATTGCCAAGTCTTAACACATGTATATCCATCCAACATTTATCTTGTTCTGCAGGAGAGTTCAATGGTGTCCTGCTTGGGGACAGAGGCTATGCATGCTGGCCGTAGCTCCTCACGCCATATCCTGATCCAGGAACAAGGGCATGCACATGCACATGCACGTGCTAAAACAAGGGCACGGATAGAAATGACCTTTGGCCAAATTAAATACAGGTTCATTGCTTAAAGTTCTCAGGCACCATGGCTGACTTCTGACATAGCCATCTTAAATTTGATAGTTAATATTTTATACATTTTGTCGTGTGGACAACATTTCAGGCTGAAGTCTGAGTGCCTGGAGGTTCCAGTGCCTGAAAGGACTCAGTTTCTCCTGACACAGTGAGGACCTATACAGGGACACATATTTCCTTTGATCCTAATTGTTGTGACCTTTGAGTTAGAGCTTCTTTTCATAATTTAGCATTGACACAGTAGCAGTTTAAGTCAGAGCAAGTGTAAGAAGGCTAAATGGACAGAGATGATTTATAACTTTCTACACGTTAGGTCATGGCACCCCACTGTGAATATAAATGTAAAAAACACATTTCTAACACTTTGCATGAATCGTACAATAATGACAAGTTTGAGTTCAAGTTGTGTTAAATTGTTTAATTATTATTACATGTTTCTCAAGCTGTGGAGAAAAAACAGAATTAAATACAGTTCACAACACGAAATTCTCCTTTATCTGAATTTATACTAACATCCCTCTCCAGTTTCATAATCTCTAGCTTGATCTTTTTTATTTTCAGTTTCTTGTGTTCCATATCTAGTTTGGTGCTCTCTTTATTGGACAAACACATTTCTTCAAAGGCTACTTACCACTCTGAAATATTTCCCTGTACTTTACCTTCACCTGCTGCCAGGGACGCTTTTGGCTGTTAAGATTGCTCCTGTTGAGATGTAACAATCAAAAAATAATATCTGGGTCACACACACAGGATAATATAGTCAGTGTTGGGCAAGCTACTTGTAAAATGTAGTGAGCTAAGCTATCAGCTACTCAACCATAAATTAAGCTTCACTACACTAAAGCTACCACCACTAGAAATGTAGTGAGCTAAGCTACAAAAATGTGGGGAAAAGTAGTTCACTACATCAGAAGCTACATTGTACCGACATAATATCAGATTGATTTAAAATAACAGATATCTTCATTAAATAAAACTTTATTGAGGTCAGTCTAATCTTAAGTGCTATACAAAGATGGAAATGATCTGTGTTTTCGTCAATAACACTATAGACATAAGGCAAAAATGAAAACATTATCTAAAATGTGTCACTTGACAATAATGGTCATACACAGACTATTAAATGTTTGAATAATGTGTCAAAATTAGGCCTACGTTACGTCACATATGCAGCATGTTGTGCGCCCCCCACCCCGTTGGAACAGGAAAAAAAAAGGAAAACAAAAGTTCAGGCTCAGGATTTTTTTTCACTATCACCCCTGAATGTTGCTGATGCTCGTGTAACCGATGTAATGTAATGATGTAGTTTTTTTTGTTAATTTCACCATAAATACATTTTTCTCTTGTTCTCATTTTGTTGTTAATTTCAATTGTTTTGTAATATTTTTTATTGGGAGCTTTTATTTTTATTTTGTTTTATTGCGTTACCGGAACTTATTGGTGATGTCACATCCTGTCAATTGCGCTGTCAGTTGGTCTCTGACATCGCTGAGTAGCTGTGTGTGTGAGAGGCGGCGAAGTGGCTTTAATTTTAATATATTTGTTCCATTACAGAGGTTGTCCTGTTACTTTGTTCTCAACACAACGCAGAGAGGAACACTTTTAGCCAGAGTTGAATCACGCCGGTTACACTCGCAACTGTATGCACGCAGGGTAGCTATGCAATGCATAGGTCCTATGTTAGTACCGGTATGTATGCAGGCGGCACTAGCAGACGAGTCGGAGCAGCTTGTGCATGACGTTCAACAGACATTCACTTTATTGTGTTCAAAACCATGTTGTGATGCTGGTAACTGCTGTTTTCCTCAGGCATGACCTAACATTTTGTAGCTTTTGTGGACGCTACGTCACTACTTGACAAAAAAAATAGCTTAACTACAGGGACGTTACTCGATACATAAAGTAGTGACGCTACGGCCAAGCTACTGGGAAATGTAGTTAAACTAGTAGCTTCGCTACAAGTAGTGACGCTACTGCCCATCACTGAATATAGTCACTACAGTATGATGATGCGTGTCAATTATTGGGTTATTAATAAAGTGAGCAGGGCCAGTATATTTGTGCTGTACATCTCATACAGAGACAATTCAGCATGCTTTAAGTAAACAAATTATAACACAAAGAGGAGAGCATAAACACATGAGGACAGTGAAATAAATGTGTAACAATTGACAATGGTATGAAACTTTCATAACTTACGCATTTAGTCTGTCGGCAGTTGTTAGCCATGCCGTTTTATTCGCTTTATTGATCACAGCTGTATTACCATTTCTGGTGATGACACTTCTAAAATCCTCATACAGCTCCATAAGCATTATTTGTTCAGCTGCCGAAAAAATAACAGCTCGTCTTGCTCTCCTTTTCACACAGATCTCCGTTTTTCCACCATCCACTCGCCAGGGCTTCTTAAGGCTCTAGCAGTTCGTGCCCGCCATATATAGTGGCGCAAGTCGTTGCGCCAGTAGTTGCAATTTTCTCCGTCACAGAGGTGGCGCTGCTACGTGAAGGTTACCGCTACTCTACAACCACGAAAGTGGAGAAGAAAACAATGAAGAGCAGGAATACTGTCATTAATTATACTGCTGCAGTATTCGGATAATTTTATTTTTTTAATTCAGTTAAAAGAGGTGATGGTCTGAAGCCCCCGGCATCACCACTTTTTGAGTCTCTGCCCTCTTCTTTGCCTTTACGTATCTGTCCCGTAGCTTCTTCCACACATTCTTACATAACTCTCCCTCTTTCCCCAAAGTTCTGCCCATCTCTGTGCACCAGTTTTGGGAGTTTACGTGCTCCCTGTGCTGTTTCACTGCAGTTTTGTACAGCTGCCTGTACAAACGCACCTCCTCACTTAGCCGGTATGCAACCGGCATTCTAACATCCCGTCACTCAGACATGACGCCACTGCGACATCCCGCCATACCGACAGTTTGGTACCACCATTCCGACACTTGTTGGGAGCTGTCAGGGTCGGACTGGGAAAAAAAAATCGGCCCTGGCAATTTTCCCCGGGACCAGCCCCCCCCCCAGTATTAATTAGTATCTCCAATCTAATTACATAAAAATAAAAAACGAGCACAGACCGCTCAGTCAATGGCATGTACCCATAGAAAAAATACACACACATCACACAACCTGACTATCGACTGCTAACAACCATGATCAATAACCTACACAAACCCAGACACATAATGGCTCGGCGGCCAGCAATCGGATAAACCAATGAAGTGAATCAATCCTGTGAAAGAATGAAAACAAGTGAATGAAACCTGCACTCACCCATTATGAACTTAACTCTGCCAGCCCCTCCATAACCTGCTCAGCCAACTCCTTGACGTCGGGTATGGTTGGTAATGTTACGGCGGCTAGCATTAGCAACGAGGCTGCTAGGCTTGCTAAATCGGTAAGCATTAGGCTACTGAAGAAAGCTAGTCTTTTTAGCTACGTTATATTATCATCTTTCTTCTTGGCTATAACCTTTGTTTACGGCCACTGGCCCTAACCTGACACCCTAGCTGTCAAATCACCGGAAGTTTTCACTCTCTCCAGACATATCTTTCTTTCATTGAAATTTAATGCCACTCTTCGAAAATCGGCGAAATTTAAGACATTTTGAGACCTTAATGGACAGATCCACTTGAGGGATGGGGGCAGGGGGCGCAATCGTAACACGCACCTGCTTCTGAACTTGTCCTGAAGAGGCAAGGTCTGTGCACCCCCCCTCCCCCCAAAAAAATGTATACAATACATTACGAGCCACATGGCCATTAACGGGCTGCTAGCAAATGTAGACTAGATCTCTCTCGGGCATTTGTAGCTGGTGCAGCCCTATTATTGCATGGTGAGCTGTCCACGCGTGTGGTGCGTGTCGGAATGGTGGTATGTTGAAAAGAAAAAATCATACCGCCATTCCGACAAAAGAAAAAATGAAATTCGGAATGACGGGACGTTTAATTTCTTAAAAAAATTTCACCATTCCGACAATTGAACGTCAATGTCGGTATGTCGGAATGGCAGCATGTACCCCACTGAGCCTGGTCTCACAACGGTCCATCCGGTTTTTCGTTGGTGGCGCCGCCAAGTTACAAAAATCGACTGGTGCACGACAACGCGCTGCGCCGTCTTTTCAAGGGAAGCGCCAGGCCTTATACGTCATTTTGACGTCACGGTCCGCCACCGCCGTGACAGACGTGTCAACCATGCTAGCACCTTTACGTTCCTCGTGCACTCGCACTAAGCTAGGCTATGTAAGCCTCGCTTGGATTAGCCTCACTGAGATGCAGCTAAAGTGTCTTCGAGGAACGACTTGAGGCTTAATTGGGAGATGGCACTAGTTCAAGCGACGCTTTCCGGCTATAGCCTTGCTTTCTTTAGCTACTTTTGAGGAATACCCCCCTGGTCTGTCTGGTGTTATGGTGTTTGTTGTCTCTTCTTTTCCGTCCTCTCAACCCCAGTTGGTCAAGACAGATGGCCACCCTTCCTGGTTCTGGTTCTTACAGAGGTTTCTTCCTGTATAAAGGGCGTTTTTTTTCACAGTCGCCTCGTGCACACACAGTATGGGGATTGGATCAAAAAGAAGTTTTTGCCCACTTTGCAAAACAGTATTTAAAAATATATTTTTGGTAGGATTCCTCCACCCTAACTTGATTGGTTAAAAACAGCCGGGAGCGCTCGGTTTTTACAAGCATGATTACAGGCTTCAGAGGGAGCTACAGATTTCGTTATTTTTCCTAAACAGCCTATTTAATATTCTACTTCCAGAATCCCATGACAGTTCAAGCTAATATGACTAAAAAAAAGTTGCCGACTGCCGCTTTAAAGTGAGCCTAATGAGAAGTCAGTGTTTTCACTACAAATCACTACACATTTGTTCCACAAAAGTCACTTATTTTAGATCAGTTTCAATGCTATTAGTATGGACATAGATCATACTAAGAGGATGACAATAGCAAAAAAGTGTTTTTGCCAAAATATCACTATGGATTTTCTGGGAGAGGAGTAGATGAATGGAAAAGTGCAATTAAAGAGAGCTTTAATTTTTTTGGAGGGAAACCTAGAGTAGCCTGACAAGCACAAACAGCTAGTTCTAAATGCATTTCAAAATTATGAATGATTGGGGGGGCGCGCGAACATGTTCAGCATCTGCTTGAGTAGAACTACTACATTAATACCAGTACCCTATGTCGCCATTCATAATACTAATATTTTTAGCCTTTTTTTTTTTTACAACAAGCTGTTTGGCAGCATCAGACTATTGGTTCAGTCTATCACTTATATCATAAAGAAGTAACAGACCGACTTTTCGAACATCCAGCAGTTTGTGTAACCTGCAAAGCTTGTGACATAGTTCACAGCCAAAACTTTTACATTGTATTTACTGTTACTCCGGACAGGCCACCAAGCTAAGATTAAGTTGTTGTGGATATGTCCTTAACAGTGCAAAATTGCCATTTCCTAAAAACAAACATTCAGAGTTATTCACCTGAGTGAATCAGTTGTAACCTTAAGGTTTATCAGGTGTGGACAAGTTTAGAAGTTTAAAACATGCATTAACAAATGCATTGTTCACACATGTTTGCTGATGTGACCTATGATTAATGTAATCTACCCAAAGGGAGTCTTGGAAATGGTCAGGTTTAGGGTATGTTATTCTCAACTGCATCGGCAGCTGTATTTATGACAAAGGGCAATATAGTAGTTTGGTCATCTGTTGTGGAAAAACAGTGCAATTGTATGTATTTCTTTACTTTTAAACAAATTAATATTAATTTGATTACTGATAACTCAGAGAGTACAGTTGCAAGTTTAAATCATAACACAAAATTTCAGTCAATGTCAACATGTCACAAATAAAATCCTAAGAAAAAAGATTGTAGATGTAAAAGCCAGGTAAGTTGATATTTATCTACTTGTAACATTGGGTTCTTGGAAATGACTGATCATGGACATAATGCATATCTAACAGGCACATTCTTCACACATTTTTTAATTTATATGAGGACACATGGCTAATTATCAGAAACCTGTCTGCACAAATTAGAAATTTCATAATTAAAGACACCACCTTAATGATTAATAACACCTCTTCATGTGTGGAAAAGACCCTGTCTCTACAGATTGGTAAGAAATGCATTACTGTTTTTTTATAGAGCCCTGAACTCCAATTCTCCGCTTACCTCTCAAACCACCAAGCAAGCTTGGGAGAAAGATTTGGGCATTGCTATAGATGATGATGACTGGCGGGAAGTCTGGTCTCAGGCTATGAAAATTTCTGTGTGTAACTGAACTAAATCCACACAGTTTAGAATTGTACATCGCAAGCATTTAACACCTGTTGTCGAGAACAAAATGGATGCTAATATCTCCCCGCTTTGCTGGAAAAGTAATTCTGAGGCTGGTAACTTCATTCACTGCCCCTGGTCATGTGTGAAGCTACAAAGATATTGGGGTGGTATTGTGAATGAACGGTCTTCTATCTTTGATGTCTCAGTATGCATGGACCCTATGTGCCTTATACTCGGTCTCCCGGATGGTCAGATCACTGACAGTAATCATAGGAGACTTTTCAATATACTGACTTTTGCTGCAAGAAAGAACATTCTGCTCTTCTGGATCAAGAATGATGCCCCAACAAAAAAATCATGGCACAACATTATTATGGACTGTATTGCTAGTGAATACATCACATGCATGCTTCACTCCAAAATAGACATTTTCCACAAGGTCTGGGACCTCTACTTGCAGCATATTGGGCCCACGCTGTCATCCTCTTTGTTACATGGATTCCCCAGGTCAGCTTAGCCTGTTTTTGTGACTTTTAGTGTTCACTATATAACAAGCACCTTGTAGCCTTGCTATGTCTGTATGCTCTGTATTGGTTGTCATCTAGATATTGTATTGCACCTCAATTAATGCACTCTTTAATATGCACAATTAATGCACGCAAACAGAGGTCATGGACATCTCAGCCTACTTGCTTTGCTTTGCGTAATGTGCATGCGCTGTCGTTTTTTCTGAGGTTTTACTAGGCGTTATCTTGCACTGTAATTTCATGTTGGACAACAACTCTATTTTATCATCTGTCCACAAGAACAATTCACATTTGTCTTTTGCCATTGCACAGATTTACTTCTGAAGTTTTAGGGGAGAATCAACTCACAGGGGGTGCTCAGACTGTGTTGCTAATGTAGACACTTGTGTCTTAAGCAAGATTATTTCAGTGTTTGTGGAGATTTCTGGATGCTGCATGGAGATAATTGTTTTCAAAAATAGGGAAAAACATATGTTTAGAAAATTTCCAGAGTAGTGTGGTCAAGGCTTGAGAGCTCATCATCAAAATGATTAGTTTGGTTATAACAAGGACTGGCCTTATACAACCTGGTGTAACGACATAGTAAGAAATAATCACACGCTTTTTAGAACACTTTGTTTCCATGATGATGGACATGAATTTTGTTTTTAAAACCTATTTTTTCCATTGGTGCTTCACTTTAAAGTTTTATGTATTTCAGTGGGTCATTTGATTTGTATCTCAAGTATAAGATATCAAAACAACATTTTTTTAATGCCATCCATCATTAAAGTGCCTGTTTTAATGCAAACCTCAATCATGTAGTTTAAATGGATAAAACCAAGAAAATGCAATTTAGAGTGAAAGCAAACAGCATAAAAAAGCAATGTAACACAATACAAAAAAAAAGCACCATGTAGGACAGAAGGTGGACTCAGATTTTCAGCTTGTCATGTGGATAACTCCACCACCATTCCCCACTGCAGTTATTTTAGTGGCTACTTGAATCAGTAGAGACAACTTTAAGAGTTTCATGAATGCTCTTGTCCATTTGTGAATATAAAATCTAATTAAATGCCTTAAATTGAAAGTCTTACTGGCAACACTGAATAAACGTTTTTATTGGGACACTTCAATGGTCAAAGTCACATTTGGAGTGTAATCACAGAGGCTTCTATCAGTTTCTTCCTGCATTTTGTCTGGACATCACTACGGTATATATTTCCACAGTGCTTTTTGTCATTCCCTCTGTCACTCTGTGCTCTTGGTAATGTTTGGACAAGTTAATTGGTTGAAATTGATTTTTTTCCCCTTTTTTAACCTTCTTGAATATGCATACACATCTACAGAGACTTGATTACTCTAGATATAAATGCAGAGCGGTGCTGATATGTATTTGATTGGCATGTGTAGGAATTAGGGATCATGCAACTCATCAAAGCACACACTCACAGAGCAACAGTCCAGTTTGTTGTTTGCTGCCATGACAGTCATTTTGTAAACCTTTTATTTTGTTGCAGTCAATAACTGCAGACAGGTTTCTTTTTTTTTGTAAAATATTTTTATTTACATTTTCACATAATGCTGAACATACAGAACTGCTCAGACATGACAAAAAGATAAAGCAGAATATGGGCATGTTGGCATAGTGAATATACAATAAAAATAAATTCAACATTGTGCTTTCCCTTTTATTGCACAATCAATAGATCCATAATAAAAAAAATATGATAGAATTTGCTACTGAGATTGTTGCTTGATTTAAAAAAAAAAACTTCAGAAATACAAACAAAGATCTCAGGCTAAAATGTAGATCCATCTTCCTCACTTCTTCTATATTGTGAGGTACATTTGTGGCAGATTGCCAGGCAGAGTAAATTCTGCACATGCAACAAAGTTCAGAATGATTTTGGTGGTGGATGTAAAGGTTTATTCTGTCCATTTTATTTTCTAAATACAACAAAAATCCCCAAACTATTTTTATTCCAATTTTAGTTTATCTAAAGCATAATTAAAAAATTTGATACAAATACTGAAAATAATTTTTTTCTTGTTTTAATCATGTTGGTCTTATTCAGATGAAATAAAGCTATGAGACACAGATTCATTTGATATATTTATTTTGCTTCTATGTACACAAATATGCTGGAAAAAGAAATGACCACTTTAGAATGATGCAGTTTTAATTTCAGATCATTGATTTGTAGGAAAAATATGGAAGCCAGTTTCCGCCACTTAATAAAAAAGATTTACCAAGTCAAAATTATGAGATAGAATCTCATAATTATGAGATACTAAGTCATAATTATGAGATATTTTCACACAGCAGTTTTAAGTAGCAGCTCTTTGGTGTGGGGAGATTGACACAGAAATGGATTATGAGTACATTGAGGACTACTTTAAACGTGGCTTTACGACAAATGAAATGCTTGATTTGTTTACTGATTCACATGGGATTATACTAAGCAAACACACCCTTGAAAGGATTTTAAGCAAGAAGCAACTCTGGCGTAGAAAGAACAAAACTGATGTAGCTGAGGTGACAACTTTCATTGAACAGCAACTGCAAACATCTGGGTCAGTGCCATGGCTACAGGTGGATGCACCAAAAATGTTAGTTACATGAAGTTGTGACAGACAGAGAAACAGTGCGAATATCACTAGTTACTGGCTGGTGAAGGTGTCGATCTGAGGTTCATGGCTGAAATGCAGCATTTTTTACATTTTTCTGAGAACCAAGCTGAAAGAGACAGTGTAACCTTTGGTCCAAGCACTGGAAACCAGCGAATTGAACAACGGTGGCTGATCTTGCAAAGTGAGTGTGTCCAGTTTTGGATAGACCTATTTGATAAACTGAGAGAAGATGGCTACTTTTCAGACAACTTCTTGGACAAGTCCCTGATCCAGTTTTGCTTTCTTCAAACAATACAGGTAATTGACATATAATGAGATAAATGATGACCAATAATATTGTTAAGAGCCACAAATGACCATGTGTAACAACCTTTGTGCCTGTGTCCATGCAGTGCAGAGAATAAATAATACCCCTGTATTGCTTCTTGATATGCTATGATATACAGAGTGCTTGTGCTGCTCCTACTTATAGTACTTACTTATAGTAATTACTGTTATATTCTTCATTACTGCAGCCGATTTCTTGCTTTACACTTAAGCATATCGTCACCCTCTTAAAATAATGGCATAAGTCATATTTTCAGTTTTTTCCAAAAACAGAAAAAACTGACAGAATATACTTGGTTCAGTTTTTTTGGTTTCTGGAAAACTGGAAAATATGACGTGCCATTTTAAGAGGGTGACGATATACTAGTTCTATTCAAGCACACAAGTACACTGTTCAACATTAGTTGCACAGCAGAAAAATACATTTAACAGGTATTAATATTATTGTGCCAACCCGCCATATTACAAGAACACAAAGCCTAAAATGAAACTAATCATGCACCGGGACTACTTAGTAATTAACAATCCCCAATATTTTTACACACTCTGACTGAATATTATTTGCCTCCTAGGAAGAACTTAATGAGGTCGTCTTGACTTGGAACAACCAACGAGTCCATCAAGTCCACAACTCACGATCACCCCATGGATGTCCCTCCATATTGCATGCAGTCCCTCAACTATACGGAGGCAGTGATTGTTTACACCACGTGGACCTGGAGAGGGTTAATGTCTGCCTTGAAGAGTGTGTGTTCAAGGACTTCCCATGTGATGAAGATGTGAATCTAATGTCAGAGTATGATCTGACACTAACAAATGGTGTATTTGAAACAGTGAAGCTGTGTTATAATTCGGATTCGTCTGCCTACTCTGCTCTCCCTGTTTGCATTTAGTTAATCTCATCCACCTGCCTGCTGCTGCTCTGCAGAGCAATCAGACTAATTTCTCACACCTGCTCATCAGCCCTTATATTCAACCTTCTGACAGGCAGACGACACCAGATTTTTGAAAGCTTTGTGTCAGTAGATATCCAGCGTTCTCTCTCTGCCTGACCTTGTTCTTGATCATGTTCTGATTGATTGATTGAGAGACTTTATTAATCCCCAATGGGGAAATTAAATGCCACCTGGTCATCCACACAGCACATAACAAACACATAGACAAACAAATAATAAATAAATAAGAGCTAAAAATAAATAAGAAACAAGAAACAAGAAACAGTCCATCATAAAAATACACAAAGAATCACCACAACAAGTAAAAACACATAAAACCACTAAAAAAGCGCACTCAGCAGCTGTTGTTAAAAAGTCTGATAGCTGCAGGAATAAAGAATGTCTAAACCTTTCGGTGGAGCACCTAGGAAGGAGGAGCCTTTGGCTCCTGCCACTCTTTGTGAATAAGCTGTACAGTGGGTGTTCGTCCATGCTCAGCACACTGTACACCTTTCTCATTGTCCGCTCCTCTAAAATTTGCTCTGCCCCACGGATTTCCCTGTTTTGCCTTGCCCTCGTTGGATATCTCTGTTCTGGACACCGACCCTGTTTCTGCCTCTCGACCTTCGTCTCCTGCCTAGCCCCATGAAAGGATTGTTTGCTTCTGCCTCCCTGGTTCTGACCTTGTTTCTGTCTCCCGGATTCCGAGCTCTGTTCTGCCCCTCAACTGGACCCCAAAGGTTTTCTAGACCTCGCCTCTGGTTCACGCCTAACCACCCCACAAAGGAACGGTCTGCCCACAGTCACGAACAGATTTCGAAAAGGTTAGTGGCAACCTTTCAGAGCTCTCGATCTTTGTTTTGGATCTTTGCAAGCCACTAACCTGTTTCTCCATCCCAGTGGTTCCAGTCCTGTTGCTGGTGGTTCCTGTCCAAAACTCTTTTATTGCAATAAACCTGTTAACCTTTCATTTGCTGTCTGGATGAAATTCTGGGTCCTCTGTCCCGTCCATTACAAGCAGTACATTGAACTTAGACGGCTCGTATCCAATGAACTATTTGCATATCCTTAACTTACCTGGGCCTGTGTCACATTCTCTATTTTTTTCATTCCAGGACAAACTGAAAATTTGTCATATATTCACACATATTTTAACCTGCGATTGAGATGAATATAATTGTAGCTATTTCAGAGACATTAAAGATGTACCAAATATGTTCAGTTCTTTCTAACAGAATGTATGTACACACATTCTAACAGAATGTATGTACACACAAAGTCCTGTTGTTTTTTGCATTGACTATTTATAAATAATAAATAAAAAGCCCCTCCATCATGCTTGCGGTCTCCAGTCTTTATGAGGCACAGAATTTCTTCCGGCCAGTTGAGCCAATGATTGAAATTTGGCGAGGACTGCAGCTTAAGGACCAGTCTTGTGATGAGGACATGTTCCACTTATGTATGGAACTCAATGCTTAGCAAAAGCTGGAAATGTCTGATGTGTTTGTAATTACAGACCTGTATCTTAGACCTGTGGTGGGCCAAAAGCACCTTGTGTCACTTTAATACGTAAATGTATTGTTTAATTTCTTTGGTTATGTTTAGTTTTTAAGTAAAGAATTGTCTGCATCTGATAAAAGTGTATTACATCTTTTGTACAGTATAGTTGAACATTTTTCTAAATATTGTCAGTAAAATAACAAACCCATATAGTACAGGATAACAATTGTAATTGTGACAAATTCATCAACAAGAATATTTGAACAAAGACAGTTAAACATTTTTAACCATTTTCTGATGATGGGGAAGCTTGGTCACGGTAGCCAAAAATAAGACAACAGTAGAATAGCTGTTTTATATAAGCATTATTAAAGATAGAGAAAACCTTTCATTGAGGCATGTATTTGCACAAAAACATGTTTTAGCCTCAAACTTAACTGTCATTAAAGACAGCCAAATGTTACTTCAGGAGTGAATTAAAAACAAAAAAAAAAAGTATCGTGAGCCTGTCAGGTAGCTTCAAAAATTAAAAAAGAAAAATACAAAGAAGTCAAAATAAAATCTTTTTTGCATAGACCTTGATAAATAAGATTCTCAAAAGTGCAAAATAACACAAGTCAAATTAAAATGGTTGCCATTTTTTATTTTCACTACTGTGACACTATGTCTATTATGTCATATGGTATATGCTTAGTAAATGACCTGGTAACAACAAGAAATGTATTGTCACTTACTGTAAAGCTTCCTGATCAACTATTTCAACACTTTGTAGTGTTTTACAGATGGACACATGGTCACTGTTACCATAAAAAGAATATTTTATGTTGTATATGGATATATGCATACTGTCTGAACTGAGTTAGATTATGTCCATTACCCAGACATTGGAGGCCAACACCTTGTTCATTTCAGAGCTGAAGTCTGGGTAGTTATCATGGATTGACAGATCCAGCACACAGCCACATGTATGGGCCACAGGTCTTCTTTGTAAACCTTGAAGCTGAGTGAACTCAACTATGATGTTCTTCCCCAAGAATAGAAACCTGAGGAACAAACACAGATGCTGCATATCATATTTCCTTTAGTATGTGGTGAGGTACTTTTCAATGTCCTTCTTGTGGACATTCATTGCCTCTGGGCAGGTGTGGGACTTCAAAACCTTTCTCACAGTTGGTTGCAGTGTTTCATACACTGTGGTGAGTTCCTCAAGGCTGTGCTTAGCCATGATGAGTATTTTTGCCCATTGCTCAATCACATACGCAGGCTCTTGAACAAGCGTTTTGTGGGCAAGTTCTTGGAGGATTTCATTGATGTTGCTGGCCAGGGGCGTCTGTAGCTTGAGCAAACATTCGGGGCTGTAGCCCAGACATGAAAATAATTTTTAACGGGGGTCAGGGGTTTTTTCCCCCGGGATTTTTAAAAAAAAAAGGGGGTGTTAAAATGAAAATTTAACACAGTTCATGACCAGCTGCTTAACATGTTGAATGCCGAGCTGTGAATGTTGGCATTCATGTTTTGATAAAATGCCGAGATCCATATATCCAAATGCTGACATTGTGTCTTTGTTAACCTAATGCACGAGAGAGAGAGCGAGCGATTCTGTTGTCAAGAACCTGGGAGCTAATGTGCGCTGTTAGCACTTAAGCACTTCGTGGATACTACTGAAACGTGAAGATTGTGACGACGTGACAAATTTGTTTTGTTTAGATCAACCACTCTCAGAGATCGCATGAAACACCGATGACGGTGTCTTAGCTCTGTGTTTTGGTAACCCAGCTTGACCGTCGGAGCCCAGTCCACTGACAGTAGCTAACAACGCGCTGGGGCAGCCTTCAAAACAAAGCCCAAACGTAGCCCGTATTACATTACTGTTGATTGGCATTTAGCAACATAATACTTTACTGCACTACTACAAAACTGTTAGATTTCCCACATACCTTTGAAAAGTGGTCACCGCAGACACGAGCATTTGCAAATTCAGCTCCTCCAGTCTGTAAACGTAGGTTAACTATCCACTTTTTGCGGCGTTGTTCTGTGAGTTTTTTTCCATTTCTTACCTCTATGGGCGATTACCTTCGGTACCCGATAGTAACCCTTTCCCTTCTCTCGGTTAGACCGATTGCTACATCCAAAAACGGCACAAAACTGAGGTATTTTGGGCAAAAAGTGGCAGACAAAACACAGTGTTTTCAATGGGCTCCAGCTCAGGCTGCCCACCACCTGGGTAGAAAAATACGGAAGTGACGTCAAGTGAAACCCTCCTATTAAAGGCACAATGTGCGATTTTTATGTCATTTTGAAGTGTATTGCATACAAAAAACACCTATACATACCATAAGAGTGTGCAGAAATAATCCTACTGGCATGTCCTAACCAAAGTTTATACGCAGCATAGCTGAGTTTTACTGCAGAATTAGCAGGCTAACTGATAGCGCCGGACCGTCAGTTTTTCTGGCCAGGAGGTGGCGATATAGAGTAAAATCAACCTCCGTTCAACCCCAGGCAGGAGAAGAAATCGCTGGTCTGGCGCTGGCGCTGGCGCTGGCGCTGCCCCCGCCGCCCCCACCCCACTCACTCCTCCTCAGAGCAGGAGTGCCCAATTTCTTTCCCATGCTGGACCAAAAAGGCAATATTGTGGATGGGGTGTGAGCCAAAAAGAAACCAGTACCATGCAACACAACTTATAGCTGAAAATGTGACGTCAAGATCAGATGATTCAAATGTGCTGTATTTACTGCAATTATGTATAAGTGTGAATTGTGAACAGCAATCAATGATATGAAGATGTGAGGGCTAAATATCCCAACTATCAATTGAAATGGGCTGTTTGGACATGATGCTGTTGCATGGTCTCCAGCTGTATTCATAAATTATGTATCATGATGTACATTTGATGTCATTACACACACAGGTTCTCTAGGTCATTTTACTATTGTAAGTTTTGTTGTTTTGTTTAAAATCTACTAAATAGCTTTTGTTCCATTACACAATTGTGTTTTACCTTGTGTTAAACGTTCACATAAAACTTCAATTATATATAATTTGTACGTTTGTAGTTGTGATGTGGCCAAATGTGAATTATTACCGCCCAATGACCGCAAGGGGTCGCAACACATACTATTACAAAGCCGGTTACTCTGGGTTTTGCAGCACGGCTCTGGAGAGAGCCTAGGCATTGGGCTACGCTAATGCCAATGCTCTGATGGTGACTCAAAGCCAAAGTAGGATAAAATCATGTTTTGCCAATGTCCACAACGTACGGACATTGGACGGACGGGCCTATGTCACTATACCACCGTTTTGGAAGCAGCAATTTAAAAACGTCATTTAGCTTTGAGTTATGTTGACGTGCCACATCCCTTCACTTCGTTTATTTCGTGTTAGTGAAGTCAAGGTTGAACGCGGCATCTAGGCTATCACCTTTAGCTTGGCTAGCGTTCACTGATAGAAAAGTATGAGGTAGACTAGACTAGTTAGCACCAAAACACTGCCGTAAACTGTCCATCTGTCAGCATCCCCTGGCTGTTCTTTGGGAAATGAATTGTGGTGGTGAGGAATATTAGCTCCAAAACGTAAGTATATTTTCTTGCAATTCATATGTCCTCTAAAAAAAAAGTGAGGTGGCCTAGCTAGTTGACAAGCCAGTCTATTGAATGATCAAAAGCTATTCATTTGTCACAGATGCTTTTCACGAACCTGCGATTGAAACGCTCTCAGTAGGCGTAACGCTCTCAGCCTCCACTTGTCTCTCTGCCCCCTTTCCCCTGAAAAAATTCCTGATGTCCATCTTAGGCTATTACTTTCAATGTCACCCTCAGACAAAATGGCAAACCAATGTAGAATAAACCCCTTCTGCATGATGGGAAACCTTTATTTGTTATTTTCGCGACAAAATGAATCAACACATGTCCATATTTGGGCATGTCAGAATCCTGCGGTCTGAGCTGGTTACAAAGTTGCATGATGCAGCAGCGCCGCGGTAGTCTATCACCGCTCAAAGTGTGGTCCCGTGACGGAGCTCTCCTTCTTTTTCTTCTTCTTCGTTCTTCTTCTTCTTATTATTATACATATTTTTCTTTATGTCAGTCCAGAGAGATTCGGGGCTGAAGCCCCGAATGACCAGGTCTCTCGACGCGCATGTTGCTGGCTGTTGGTATCCTTCTGCAGTTGTTGTTCAAAGATCTCAATTAGTTCAACAGCGTGAAAATCTGATTGCCAAAACTCAAATACTGCACGCTCAAATTCAGGCAAGTATTTAAGGAAATTCTCCACCAAATCATTCTTCACATAACCAAAGCAGCTAGCTCTAATGTGACAGGTGCAATCTTCACAGGAAGATATTTATCTCTCTCCCATCCAAAAGCAATTATTTGACCAATACTCTCCCACTGCTGCTGTCCAAAATCATGTCTCAGGAAAGGTACTTTCAAAGTACTTCCCACTGTGCACTGGTCGTAAAATTCAGTCCAGAATTCTGAGAGTCTCTCGCAACTCCACCATCATATGCCTTATCAGGTTTTCCATCTGGCAGTACAAGCTGGATTTTAATGTCAGCCTCTGTAAGTCCATCATCACTGAAATGAGCAATGAGCTCTCGTAATACCTGCCCCCTTTGAACAAGTGTGTTTTCTTTACTCTCTCATTAGATGGCAAGGATTGTGGCAATGTATAATCCAAATTCTGTGGTTCATTTTCAGAAAATTCAATTCAAATTCAAAAATACTTTATTTATCCCTGAGGGAAAAGTCTCCAACAAAACAATGTTGCTGCTCTCAAAAACATCCTAACTGTTGCTATCCATGTCATACACTGCAAACTCAAAACTGGCATCACCAACATTACTACCAACAAATGGCACTTCAGGGCTGACTATTTCAATTGTATCTAATGGCTGGGATGTAGCAACACTAATGCGTGTCGTAGAGGACTGAGCACTCTCCTGTCTTTCCACAGATGGAGCCAAAACCGGGCTGTGTGGTCTGTCATTGTGTTCTTTTGTTTGTGTGGTCAGATAAAACGTAAGAAGAGGAAGTTTTGTCTCCTGGTACAACTGCGGTGACCTCATCAAGTGGATAATTGATAATTTGTCAGATTTAGATCAAAATCTGTCAAGGCCCCAAGATTGTTTCTCCCATTTGGAAAGAAGAGGCCAATTGCTTCTTGTATTAAGTCCTTTCTCTGAGCATCCTTTGACAAGTCGATTTTTCTTGTTCCCCCTCCTCGTTTGGCTCTCACTTGTCTAAAAACCTATTTTATGTTATCATAGTGCATTTATCCAATTTCAATTTTTATTATCGTCTTTATAGCATTCCTTTTCTGACTTGGTTGGTCTTGGTTTGAGCTAAAGCCTCCATCACAAGATTTTCTTTTAGACAGCTTTTTTTCACTCGCTCATTACCCCCAACATAAATACCTATGTTTTTGTGTAACTTCGCTCATGCAGCTTTGTTTTGTGAGTGTTGCAGGGGGTGTTATCCCTGCGCTTGCAAAATGCAAATACTGCAAGGCAATCCCCATAGGATGGCAAATAATGCTTCAGTTCTTCATCTGTCATCAGCAGTATGGTGCTGGCATCAATCTAAATATGGCAAATGCAATTGGTTAAAAAAAACAGTGATCCTGATTAGATGACCATGTGGCTTGTGATAACATTGAGTCTAATTATGTTGAGTTTCAGGAAACAGCTATACAAGAAAGCTGATATTTAAGAAAGGTTCATGAAAAGCAACCCTACAGTTATTCGACTGAAATATGATGCTTTTAACTTAATTAAGTAGCCCACCTTCTGTTGCTCTAGAGCTTCTATTGTTTCCTCAGAGACATTTCTCTCCCTCAAGAATTGACTTAGGTCATCCATCTTGTAAGTACACAGTACAAGGAAGGTTACAGTAGGCTATAATCATTTAACTAAAGTCTCGGGCAACAGATGATTATTTAACATGAAGCTTTATTTAGCTTAAGCTGTATTTAGCTCCAACACTAGTACATGTCAACATTTAAAAATCAAAACGGATTCACTTAAAAAAAAAAAAGAAAAAAAAAAGAAAAAACCTTAGCACTCACCTAAACATTCAAGACACATATTTATATTGTCACAAATCAAATATTAGCATCTTAGCAATTGATATTAAGGGGCAAAATGACTGTTGATAGCACCTTCATTTGTGCATCAAAACCCGGGTCTTAAGCCCTATTCGGACGGGACTAGTTCAATGGGGGGACGTATGGTAATGTTGGTTAACCAGACGACGCCAGGGAGAAGAAATGACCAATTCGGACGGGACAAAAAATCCCTGTAATATTCATCTAACATGGGAGGAGTTGTTGGTTACGCACAACCGTCACATTCTGGATGCTATGCACGTCTTCATTTCACTTCCGTAAACCCCATCTGTAAACAGACATGGCGCCGACCATGCGTGCTTGCAAGCAGCGCTTCATCCAGAACCTCCATGTTTGCAAACAGACACACCTAATTGTTTCTCTTTTTAAAAGGATGTGACGACATATTCCGTACTTATTACCGAAGGTCGCATTCGCACGGGATTAGTATTACCTATGGTAGATACTCCGGACCGTTTCACAGGAGGTAGAATTCTCGGCAAAGTTTACCGACATACTCCGCTATCTTTACTGACATGGCGCGTTCGGACGGGACTAGATTTCCCGGTTATTATTACTTTACCCCAGGTCCCCCCATTAAACTAGTCCCGTCCGAATAGGGCTTTTGGGTCCGAGTCACAAAGTTGTTGCTCTAGATCAGGGGTATTCAATTAAAATTCAGTGAGGTCCAGTTACTAAACTTTCATCCAAGTAAAAGGTCCGAACCTTATTAAGTCCAAATTATGTCTTATAGCCTACCCCCATGTCAATTAAATAAAGTCAACCAAGTACATTTCATATTTATTGTCAATTTTCAACACAGGAAACATTTAACATAGTGCACTTGTATGGCACTTGAATATGTAACAACTAGCTATTTTCCCATGAATAAAAGTAGCCCCCAGGCAAATGAATTTAAGGCCTGCATTTTAAATTAAAGGGGAACTGCGGTATTTTCAACATTAAGCCTCTTTTATGAGTCGTCTGCAATGTTTTAGAACCCCCCTCACCGCTTTTTTGATGTTTACTGCTGTCTCCAGTATTTGCCTAATTTTGATTCATCTCAACCTGCTTCAGAATGGCAAGTCATGTGCATGTCCTAAAAGGTCCGTAAAAGCACCATAAACGTCTGTTTTCAAAATCATCAACGCACCGGAGTGGTTACTGGTAATCCATATCAAATTTCGTTGCGAAAAGTTGCTTCTGTCGTGTTTTATTTGACATTTTATACTGGATGTTTGTTGATATTACTCCGCCACCGCGAAGAAAATAGTTCGAGCAACTTTTCGCGACGAAATTTTATATGGATTACCAGTGCACACCAGTAACCACTCCAGTGAGTTGGTGATTTTGAAAACGGACGTTTATGGTGCTTTTACGGACCTTTTAGGACATGCACATGATTTGCCATTCTGAAGCAGGTTGAGAAGAATCAAAATTAGGAAAATACCGGAGACAGCAGTAAACATCAAAAAAGCGGTGAGAGGGGTTCTAAAACATTGCAGACGACTCATAAAAGAGGCTTAATGTTGAAAATACCGCAGTTATCCTTTAAGGACAAAACAGAAACCTCAGAATAAAATAAAGTGGTTTTCCCAGTTTGTTTGTTTTTTTCTCCTTTTTTTTTTTGAGACCAACATAGCAAAAACATGTGGATAGTTTAGTCAGCTGGACCTGAATGCTATGCTAATTCACATAAACAATCTGTAACGATAGGATGATGCCTTCCCACCCTCAAAACATAAAAATGTCAAGCCGGCTAAGCACAGGCAGAGTCAGACCAACATGCACGCAAACCACAACGTTAATGTCTCATCTCAACACATTTAAAATCAACACCATTTCATTTTGTCATTTGTACTTACAGCCCCCCCCCATTTTTCACATCAGAGTGTAGTTTCACTTCAAGACCCAGACTTGCTTTGACATAGGCTATCTCATAATTTTGACTTTGACTTTTAACTATATCTAAAAAAAAGTTTGAATTCTTAAAACTATGGGCTCCATAACTAATAAACAATATTCTTCAGTCAGGTTCCAATGCTCACATAAGACTTGATTGATCAGCTTTGTGGGGTATCATTGAGAATTGTCACAGGCCTTTTTTATTTTTTGTTTCAGTTCCCACCATTAACTTTCGATAGGATTGTATGCTGGCCATGTTAATAAGATAATATATCTGTCCTGGGAACAACTATTTCAAACTTTCTTGTAGTTAATGATGTGGCAGGTTCCAAAAAAGAGACTGAGTGGAAAAGTAGGTAAAGATGAGTAATTTATAAGACGTGGTTGAATCTGTTGCGGGACAGAGTGGTGTCTCGGTGAACGGGTCAGCGGCTCTGAGAGAGAAATGTTAGTTCATACTAGAAAGTTTATGAATCAGGAAAATCTGGTTTTAGAGCTGAATGGTTACTGGCCGTAAGGGGCTTGACCGTAACTCTGATTCTTTTCCAGAAAGGTTGCGAGAACTTGTCCGTAAGATGTGGGTCCAAGATTTGACACAGCAGTGTTCAGAGTGGTGTTTCCTTGCTCGTGAAGGTAGGTGACAACGTAGAAGGTTTCCCTGATGTGTTCTCCAGTGAGGTGAGCGGGTTGGAACTGCGATACTTCTTCACAGGTGAGACTGGTGAGGTAACATGGATTCCGGGTCTTCCTGTGAGTGGAAACAAAGAATAGTTTAACGTGAACTAAAAACAACACTCGACAAACTCTTGAAAGCTCTAAGAATTGGCCGACGTGATACTTGAGGAAGCAAAGATCTGGGGCCTCATGTACACAGCGTGCGTACGATCAGATGTATCAAGAGCGAAAAGACCGTGGAAATGTGCGGTGCCTTACGCCAACTTCAGGGCTGGCGTGCGCACTTTTCTACAGCTGTTGATTCTTTGGCGACACCTAAGGTGATGTTGGGAAACTGTTACAGACATCCCAAGTCTCCCGGAAGGTCCGGGAGTCTCCCTGATATTGATAGTTAATCACGGATGCCCGCGAGTCGGATAAAATATCCCGGATTTTAGACTATTCGAGGGAGTTTTTTTTTTTTTCAATGCGAGTGAGAGCGTGCAGGCAATAAAATAACTCGTGCAACTTGCGCGTTTCGACTGCGCAGGCACGAGAGAGAGAGTGGTGTGGGGAGAGGTTGCTTGTGAAACCTGTCTGTCCAAAGCGACGCTCTGTTTAACGAGCGTCCAGGGCGACTGCTTGTCAGAGGGCGGCGGCGGCGGCGGCGGCGGCGGCGGCAGGGGGGGGGGGTGATGGTGGTGGAGTGGAGAGGAGAGGAGAGGAGACTGAGTCATCTCCCTGAAATGAGTTTTTGGAACTTGGGATGTCTGCTGTTATAATAAATAAATGTGAAAACAATTAGTCCTCAGACAGCGATGTGCACATTTGAGCTACATGAACAATTAATACTAATAAACAATTAACGCACCCATTTGTCTGCAATTACACGAGTGGATATAAAAGCATGCGCAAAGTGGTGCAATGCATACCATTAAAAACAATGGCTGCTTTAGCCATATTAGAAATGCAAATGGTGCAATTCGAAGAGAGCGTGTGTACATTAGACAGAGAGGATTTGCTGCCATATGATGGCGACTGACTCATTAGCCGTTTTGAGGGAAATCCTCCTGGAACTGTGAGCAGAACTGCGGCCGGCGTTGGAGCGCAACACAGCAAGGAGCCATGCCATGCTGCCTGTGCTCACAGGTGATGTGCACACAGGGGTTCCTATAGCAACCCGGGGCATTCCAGAGGGAGCTGGCCAACCGATTGGGACTGTGCCAGTCTACCCTGAGCCGAGCCATGCCAGCCGTGTGGGACAGAATTATTGAACAGGCCAACATTACAGCTCAATTTGAAGCGAGAGCCGATTACAAAATCGACACATTGCTATAAAAGCGCAATCACATGATGAATTTGTATGTTAACAGGAAACATTTTCATTCGATCGATGTATAGATCATATGTGATGCGTAAATGCAATTAACCAACATTGTGGAGAGGTGGCCTGGTTCAACACACGATTCATACATTCTGAGTAACAGCATCGTTGGGAACAGACTACAAGGTGGCACTGTGCGTGATGGGTGGCTTCTTGGTGAGTAACTTTATTTGTGTAATTGTCCTAATATTATTCCCCGTGACGTGCATTGAGCATGTGCAATTACTATCCCGTCTTCACAGCATCAGTCGGTGGTTAAAGTTAGTTTCTTGCTGTTTTTTGCTGGTTAAACTTCAGCTTAAGATCTTTCTAACAAGCCCCTGATCTTCTCTGTGGGCAAATGTTAATAACCCCCTACGTACAGTGTGAGATGTCTTAATCAGCCTCACCTTTTCCCTCGGCGCACTCCTTCACGTTACTGTATGAACACGTTGTTGTGAGTTACACAAAAACATAGGTATTTACGTTGGGGGTAATCAGAGTCCCCCACATGTGCTCCCACCACCCCAGAGAGAGCAGTGTCACCCATAGTTGCGTCAATTCTCTGTTCAAACAGAGTCGGTCACCCCCCCACCCGCCTGTTTTGGCGGTGGGCAGCCAGTCTCCGTTTCACATCCACCTTAATGTCCGACCACTTCTTCTTCACCTCTGCTTGTGTGTGCTTCTCAGACCCCACAGCATTGACAGCCTCGCACACGCTCTCCCACCCACTCCTCTTACGTTTGCTGCTTACGCCGGAGGACAGCGTGCCAAAGAATACATTTTTGCGGGCCTCCACTTCAGAAAGTAGCACCGACATCTCGCTTTCCGTGAAGTTCTTCTTTTTTCCCGTCTTAGTCATTCTTTTTTCTTTATTTTTTGATCGTACACAGAGGGGAATCGCAGGTGCAGGGCTCATTTAGATATGATTTGCGTATTTAAGTAGGGGCGTGGACAGGGAGGAGTCAGGTGCTCCGACATGTGCGCTCAATTCCACGTTGATTGGGATGTACAAACGAAATGTGCTTGGATTGATGCGTGCGCACACATTCATACATCCGGATATTTTTGTACGTTGGAGGGCATTTGGGTTTGAGCGTACGCCATGTTTCAGTATCAAATCCACGCAAGTCTTTGTACATGAGGCCCCTGGTGATGAGCAGAGGGAAGATTGCTTCGGGAGTAATGATGAGCCACAGCTGCAGGGAATAAATAGTTAGGATCACCACCAGCCACCACGCCCACCAGGAACAGACAGACAAACATGAACACAGAACATAGTGGGAAATGACAGAACCTAACAAACACCAAACACATTTTTCATTGGAATAAGGAAAGAGAAAAGTGTCCACCAAAATGGTGGAAAAGTAATGCTCTCAAAGGCAGACTAACACGAGGTCAAATCAATTCTTTATCTATACACAGCTAGAGAGGTGCTGGATGAGTGATGGTTGAGGCTACCTCCATAGTTTGATGATATTTTTTTTCCATTTTAAAGGGGAACTGCGGTATTTTCAACATTAAGCCTCTTTTATGAGTCGTCTGCAATGTTTTAGAACCCCCCTCACCGCTTTTTTGAATTTTACTGCTGTCTCCGGTATTTGCCTAATTTTGATTCTTCTCAACCTGCTTCAGAATGGCAAGTCATGTGCATGTCCTAAAAGGTCCGTAAAATCACCATAAATGTCCGTTTTCAAAATCATCAACTCACCGGAGTGGTTACTGGTGTGCACTGGTAATCAATATCAAATTTCGTTGCGAAAAGTTGCTTCTGTCGTGTTTTATTTGGCAGCTCGTTCATGCTCAAACTATTTTCTTAGCCACCTCACAGCCGTGGATAAACTTCCGCTCAGCAGTTGAATCTGACTTGCTATACTCCACACCACTTGATGGTGGAGTAATATCAACGAACATCCAGTCTTCCATAGAACTCAATGGGATTTACAAAATGTCAAATAAAACACAACACAACAATCAAGTAGCTGCTGTCATATCTGAACTGAGTTGTATGGATACATTCAAAGGCCTGGATCCAGATAAAATGAATGTCACAAACTTTCAGCATGCATGTGAGTGGGGTGTGGATTTCTTTCCCATCTGTGTGTATGTACTCTACCGGTATTCTACTAGCAGGTGGCACCTGCTGACAGCTTGGACCACTGCTGCACACCAGCACTTTTAATACTGCAAGTCTGTTTGTGTGTGTGTGTGTCTCTCTCTCCGTTGTATGTTTGTGTTTTCTAGTCTTTGTATGCATAACTGCTAGTTAGACTAAAAGAATGTTTTTTTTTTTTTAAATTGACACATATTTAATTCTGGCGTGTGTGTGTGTGTCTGTACTTGTTTTTCTATATATTTTTTCTATCTCTTCATGAAGCCTCAAAACAAGAAGCCCACTATACTTATGGGGCCTGAATGGTGTTCTCCACATGTTTCAGGATATTTTAGGAGTAAGTGCTAAACAAGAATATAAGGACATGCAGTACTTTGTGTTGACATGGTAATGATATTTTGAAATTTTGAAATTCAATATTTTTTTGTAAAACATGCACTCATGCATCAAGAAACTCCTTGGAACCCCTTGAAAAAAAATACAAATATCTATATAAAAGTGCTTCTATATACTAAAAGAAGTGACGTGATTTGGAGAAGCATATAGCCAGCCAAAAGCCAGTAAAATGTTCATTGCTGCATTAGTATTACAGTCCTGGCTGAAAACAGTTTTTCTTATAGGGTTATTTTTACCTTGAGATTTGTAAATATATTTCAGACTGCATCTGTTTTTTTTGTTTGTTTTTTTTGTACATGTACATAATACATACAGTACTCAGTTTAGAATACAATAATAATAATAGACTGCATCTGTTTTAGCTGGGCTACATGGCAGATATTTTTCACTAATTTAGGAATATTCTGATTATTCAAAATTGGCGTATTTCAGAATATATTCTGTTTTATTTTCCCATGTGTCATTTATATTTTGAATATGTAGCCAGCTTAGAGCCATTTTCTGAGAGACTCTGCCTCTCAAAAGTACTCTTTTACAACCAGTCATAGCTAGATCGATAATCTATAGTTGTATACCCGTTTAAAAGAGCATGTTTTGGTCACAGGATCCAAGTTGTGAATGCTTGTGAAACCACCTGGGGAGGAAAGACAATGCTGCATTGTAAGTGGGAATGTATTTATTTTTAATGCAATTTTAAAAAACTATTTCAGCCTGTTTGTCTTTCTTTCAATTTAGCTGTAATACCTCCAAGAGGGCATTGCTTCAAGCAGATGGTGTCCAGAGTGAGATGTAGCGCTGAGAGTGCTGCATGGTCTTTTGAGGTAGCGCGCCGTGTGAACTTTCTTTGTGTGATGCAGAGCACCTGGCAAATCAAGCAGAGATAAAGTAACTCATCGCACTCCATGTGGAGCAATGGTTGGACGCCACAAATTTGTACATTTTCTTTCTTTCTGAGCATCTTCAATAAAAAAGAAAAATGCAGCTGGGCCTTCTTCACAGTTCAGTGTTGTGTTGGCATTACAGGGCAGGTCATCATCCATGTGTGTGAGGCCTGAAACTTAACGCCAAGAGTCTTTACACACAATCCATACTGATGCACTGATGTGTGTCGGGTGAGCTCTAGACAAAATTTCTTTTGTTTTGACGGTATTCAAGACCATGTTGTTCTGCCTACACCACTCTCACACCTCATCCCTTATATACTTATCTATAAAACCAGATGAACCCAATAGGTTGGTCAGACTACAAGCATGTCTTAAAGACATAAAGACCTGGATGACACAGAACTGTCTGCTTCTAAATTCAGACAAAACTGAAGTCGTTATCTTTGGACCTGAGCGCTTCAGGGAGAAATTGTCTAACTTTATAGTTACTCTAGATGGTATTTCCGGTTGTATACAGGTTTCTAGGACTGCTTTCTTTCATCTTCGTAATATTGTTGAAATCAGGAACATCTTGTCTCAGAGTGATGCAGAAAAACTAGTCCATGCATTTGTTACTTCAAGATTGGACTACTGTAATTCTTTATTATTGGGCTGTCCCATATATTCTCTGAAAAGCCTTCAGTTGATCCAAAATGCTGCAGCCAGAGTTCTGATGAGAACTAACAGCAGAGATCATATTTCTCCAGTTTTAGCTTCTCTTCACTGGCTCCCTGTTAAATTCAGAATAGAATTTAAGATTCTTCTCCTTACATATAAAGCTCTTAATGACCGAGCTCCATCATATCTTAAAGATCTCATTATAAGATATTTTCCTAACAGAGCACTTCGTTCCCAAACTGCAGGTTTACTTGAGGTTCCCAGAGTTTCCAAAAGTAGAATGGGAGGCAGAGCCTTCAGTTATCAGGCCCCTCTCTTGTGGAATAAGCTGCCAGTAAATGTCCGGGAAGCAGACACCCTTTCCACTTTTAAGACCAGGCTTACAACTTTCCTTTTTGATAAAGCTTATAGTTAGGGATGGCTCAGGTGATCCTGAAACATCCCATAGTTAAGCTGCTATAGGCCTAGACTGCTGAGGAAGCTCATCTGTCACACCTTCCCTCACTTTACTCTCTTTTTCCCCTGTTTAATTTCTCAAATGATATTATGTACATGTGACATTATTGTGGTCATTAACTCGTGTTTCCCTTTTCCACAGATATCCTTTGAATGGTGTTACAGTGGTTTACCCCGCCCTTTTTTCTGTCTTCTCAAACCCCAGCTGGTCGAGGCGGATGGCCACCCTTCCTGAGTCTGGTTCTGCCAGAGGTTTCTTCCTGTTAAAAGGGAGTCATTCCTTTCCACAGACGTGGACCTAAAATAGACGTGAAGTTGTATCTACAGCAGATGACATAAATTACTCTTAAGAGTGTTCTGCACTTTTATAATATTCTACTGTGGAGAAATCTTTCTCCAGTCCGGCAATGTGACTTTTCTTTGAGGTCTTTAGTGGCAGAAAACTGCCCAAGCATTATGCCGTCTATCACCTGCCAATTACTGCATCGCAAAGTGACTTTCACAACCTGGTGGGCACAGCATGTAGCCAGTCTAATAGGAATTATTCAGGCTACACATGTAGAAAGATTTCATCAACATAACCTGTGTTACCACAGGCATGGACTCATAGACATGCACACACCGACCGGAGGACAATCTGTACCAAGTTACAGTATATAAGACCAGGGCTTGAAAACAAAATTATTTTTCAATCGTTCCATTCCGAACGATTCAGGCATGTTTAACGTTTTCGTTCTTGCGTTCCGCCACCAACATATCGTTCCTGAACCGGTTCGGAACGTAAAATATTGTTCGTTCTTATCGTTCCGGCAGTGTTTGGCGGGCCTATCAAGTCTACGTGTGTGGACTTTACCTTAGAATAGACGTACTCATTAGTATTTGCCCTTGATTTGCACCGTAGCTCTATGCCCAAAAATAATAAATCACCGGCAGCATCCAAAAACATTCAGATGGGCTATCCATCCCACATAGCTTACTGTAGCCTATAGGCCTATTCTATGATAAATAATTTCTTTTCAAAAACATTTCTGGATAAGTGGGGGAGAGCCGGGACGAATAAAACACGTGCGCCAATGCGCGAGATCCAAATTTCTGTTAAGTTTTTTTTCTGCCATTCTGAAGACTATATTTCATCTAATTCACTTATTCTATTATTATTACTTTAGGCTACTTACTTCAGAATCAGAATGCCTTTATTTGTCATTGTACATGGTACAGCGAGATTTAAAGCCACCAAAACAGTGCAAAGAGAAAATAAATTTAAAAAATATATATATATATATATATAAGTATGTACAATAAGGGAAGGGTGTAAGATGCAACAGTTTTACTTACGGTAAATAAAATAAATAGAATAAAATAAAATATGGTGTTAGTGGTGATAGATAAATAAGGTGTAAGTAAAGCCCTGTTGGATCCTCCTGTTTTATTTTGACCCAGCATTAAGGCGTGGGTGACGATTGAAACAAGTGTTTCATTCGTCCGACAGTGTCCTCCTACTGACACTTAAATCCTTTTTGTCAGTAAACCTGACAACGTTAACATTTCATACTTTCGGATTTATTAAAGTAACGATTCATCTGCTGTATGGTCATAACATCCTACTGCATAAAACAACTAAAACAACTTTTGATCACAACAAAACTAGGACCGGTAAGATTTTACTTATCAGTGTCAAAAACAGGCTCGTGGGGCTAACGCTGGAACTAGGTGACATCACGGCACAAGCTTTCCCGGGGTTGGCAAGTCTTGAGTGATGAATGTACTGACAGAATAGCCTACTATGTTTCAGATGTGTACTGTTCTAGAGGAAATCGCTGTTTCATTCGTCCCTGCTCTCCCCCTCTCCTGCTAGAAACTCCTTACCTGGTTGTAAGTTTTATCCATATGGAGATCTTCAAAGGCTTGCTCAATACTTCCTAACCCCGCTTATAAGCGAACATGTTGTAGCCTGTCTGTTGCTGACAAATATACCTCCAATTTCCTATTTAACTCTACATAGCCTATAATTGCGCAAACACTTAAAATCCCGACTTTAAAACGAGAAGGCGTGGACAGGCAAAATACGCTATTATGTTATGCCTACATAGCCTACAAACAATTTCCAAATCAATTTCACTGTACACTACGAGCTGGCTGTGGCAGACTATAGGATACATTACAACAGCAAGACAAAATATACACATTTGGACCAAAGGTCCATTTATTCGTTTTTTTCAAAGTGCAGAAATCAAATTATTATTCACCTACAATCAAATTATGACTACCACACATAGGCCTATCTGAAGTGCCCTCAGTGCGCTGTTTCGTCCAATTTTAAAGCACAACAGTGGCAAACTCTGAGCGCAATATGCGCTTCTTAAAAGCAAGTTCACAAAAATCAGTGATAAAAATTACAATTAGACTAGCCTACTTCGCCGTCAATAATAATAAAATAATTAGGCTATCTGCATAGGCTTACAATAATAACAAAAATAAAAAATAGACCCAGATAAGGCAAAAGTGAGACAGTGCAGTCACATTCGTTTTCAAAACACGGCAACAGTAGAAGAAATAAAATGACCACAGTGACAAACTGAGCGCAATCTGCGCTTCTTTTGAAAAAGCAAGTCCACAAAAATCAGTGGTAGAAACTACAATTAGGCTAGCCTACTAAGCCGTCAATAATAATAAAATAATTAGGCTGTCTGCATAGGCCTACAATAATAAAAAAAATACACCCAGATAAGGCAAAAGTGAGACAGTGCAGTCACATTCGTTTTCAAAACACGGCAACAGTAGAAGAAATAAAATTACCAAATGCAATACAAATAAAATCAGTTTAAATTGTGCTCGGGTCTAGCTTGGGAGGAGGTGACTGGCTGCTACAGTCCATACTGTTTATTCAGACGTACCAGCAGAATGTCTTCAAGCACCTTTTCGTTCAATGTTGATCTTAACGGGGAAAGAATAAATTTCAAACTCGAAAATGCCCGTTCGACACTGACTTGCGTGACAGGGAGAGGGATGACGCTCATAGCCAGCTTGTACAGGTCGGGGTTGGATACAGAATACCTAGCCCAGTACTGAAACAGATCTTCAGTGCGCTTTAGACGGGCTTCTTTGGAGTATGTCTCCAAGAGTGACACGATGGAGACGTGGGGGCGTCGGTGTGTTGAGCTGGTGCCTCTCTCTTTTTCCATCAAAAGGTGCTCGATTTCGTCGTCAGATGATGTCTGAGATTGAGTAGGGGAGGCTGCTGCGCACACAGCGGAGCCGCTGGCTGCATTGCGTGGTTCTAGGTTCTGTATAGCCTCCCATGTACGGTGCAGGTGTATTTTCGCCTTCTCGGTCTGACATTCGGTCAAAAACAATCGATATCTAGGATCGAGGAATAAAGCAGCTATGAATACGTCATTGTCAAATAATGTGCTCTGGCGTGCTTTGATGCACTGGGATACCTTTCTTGCAAAGGGGCTTGCTAGTTTTTCTGTGTCCAGTGAACATTTGAGCCATACGCCGTAGAACTCACCTGCAGTTAGCTGATCAGACTGGAGACATTTAGTGGCGATTTTCGCGGGTTTCAGTGCATCTACTGTGTTGGAAACATATTCCCATTCAGATTCACTTAGATGTAGCTCGGGGATGGTTGGGGCCATGTCTTCACAAAAGGTCTTAAGCTCGAGCAACCGCTGGAGCATATCATGAGTGGAGTGCCAGCGAGTTGCACAATCCACAATTGCCCTCTTGTGCCCCATTCTCTTAAGAACACACACCACATTCTGCGAGCGCAATCGTTTTGCTACACGTCTTGCCTTTGCTATGATGTTGGATGCTTGTTTTAATGAATCGTCAACGGCCAACTGTAGAGTATGCGCCGCACATCTTACACTACGCAACACATGACCGTGCCACACAGAATCGAGTTGAAGAATTAGCTCCTCTGGTTCCCCTCATCCTCCCCAACCTTTTCCACATCCTCCCCGATCTCCTCTGTCTCCTCGCAGGTTGCATCTTCGTTGCTCACAGCTCTCTCTTGGATATCTGACAGTAAGCTCACGGCTTTGAGCATATTCGCCCCATTATCAGAAGTGATGGAATACACCTGTTGCAAGCTAACGTTATATTGACGCAAGACGTCCATCACCACAGATGAGATGTACTCAGACGTGTGCCGTTCTGTCAGCTCTCTCCCTGCCAGGGTCCGCAACACAACCCCCTTTCCGTCAGAGTACTGCACGTTAATACCCAGCACAGACCGGTCTCTACATGTTGCAGAATCTATTTTCAGCATCAGAAGCCTCCCGCTCAGTTCAGTCGCGAGCTTTTCCCTTTCGTCCTGAGCAATCCCTGACACCATATCACGAATGTTCGATGAATTGATTGTAACATGTTTTCCTATGGCGTTCTGTATTGGGTCGATTATTTTTCTAAATCCCGAATCTTCCATCAATGAAAAGGGTCTACCGTTAACCGTGATTAGCTCTAAGCACGCCTCTTTGAGGGTTTCAGGGGTTAATACCACTTGGACCTGTTTGGGCTTTTTCACTATGACCGAGTCCAAAGTATTTTGCCCATCCGCAGCTGGCCTCTTGTTTGGATTGTGATAGTCTTGTAGTGACTTCTCGAACAACTCTGGATGTCGTCTTTGAATATGTCTCTGCAGGTTGCCGCCGTGATTCCCAATGATTTCTTTCCCGCAGCCCTCGACTTGGCAGGTAGATTTGTTGGACGCCGCATTAAATGAGAAATGTTTTCTCATCGGGTTTTCCTGGTTCTGTCCTATCTAAACAACACGTAAAAGCCAAAATAAATTGCAGCATTCAATCTGTAACAACCAAACTAGCCAGCTAGTCCTAATTGTCCTATATAGCTAATGTTGGCTAGTTAGCGCACATTAACAGTGTAGATGCTGATTCGTTTTTCGTTGCTAGAAATGTCTAATAGAGAGAGCTATATTTGTAACCTTGTAGTGAGTTACTGCTAAGTTAACGTTATTATTGTGGACTCGGTTTATTCAACTCAGTTACCTTTGTTGATGTTTGATATAGCTCAGTTGCTTCCAAAGCATCGCCTCTCGCTGGGGTGGTAGTGGATAGGCTAAAGGAAGTGATTTGTGACAGCTGCCTGCATTGAGCGGGCAGCGAAGTGAATGCACAACCGGAAGTAGTCTTTTTTTTCCCCTGACAAAGGCTACGCTTTTGTGAAATTTTATAAAATATATAGAGAACGAAAAAAACCCGTTATTAACCGGTTTTGTGGATTTCAGAATAACGTTTCTGTTCCGGAACAGTTGAAGACCATTTCGTTTTCGTTTTCGTTTCCGTTTCCGTTCCTCCTAAAATTCCGTTCGTTTTCGGTTTTCGTTTTCGTTCCTTGAACCGGTTCGGAGCCCTGTATAAGACACAAAAGTACAACAAGGGACTATGTTCCTTCATTTGATTTAATCAGAATTACATATTAAATCAAATCTTATTCTCCCAAAAGGGTGAAAGAGTAGATAGATTGATAGATAGGTAGATAGATAGGTACTTTATTCATCTTTAATTTCCTGCTCTTAATTTTATTTCCCCAACACTGTATATCATGTGAACACTGGCATTTGTCCATGGAATCATGTACATTAATAATGGGCCATATGTGCCTGAGCAATACACATTCATGTAAGAGCTTTTTATGGGCTCTGGTTCATGTATTTTGCCTATTTAGTCCTACGTGAGGCTAATGACCAGCCTCCTCTATAAATCATTTTTGTATTTCAATGAGCAGCACATTTTAACATCCCCAGATAATGATGGAGAGTGGTGCAGTGGCTGAAAATCAGGGTTTATTTGCCAAAAACACCATGTTAAAAACTACATTAAGTCTTTTTATTTGAGTAATTTGATAATATGTGAGTGGGTGGGAAAACAGTGATTTATCTGCTTTCAGTTACTGAACAATAAGGAAGGTCACACAATCACAATTTTACAAATGATTAAAAGTACACTTTCTTTTTTCTTTTAAATTAGTATTGACCCTCCATTATCAAGGAAATACAACCTAAAACTGCCTTATTGACAGGAAGTGGGGATCCTCCTTCTAGGGTGTTTACAACTACAGTATATAGGTGGCTTCACACTCCACAGAAACAGTGTCAAGCCACTCAGAAACCAAAGAGGTTGTGGCGATCACCTCAGACACAGGAGGAATTTGAATTTGTTTTAGCGATGAGTCAAGAAGGAGGGCAGACGGACAGATGAAAGTCCAGAACTACGTTAATAAACAAAGGAGACAGAATGTAACGTTATAATGAAAAAAATAATAATAAAAATGAAAACCAAGGAAACCATAATAACACATATATTGAAAACTGGCAACATATCTGTACCGAAAGGTCCACTGATTATCTAGTAAGGAAGGAATCTTGCAAGGAAAGCTAATGGACAACAGCAACCAACAGATTGAACATTGATTGGAAAACCAAAGGCAAGCATCAAAATGAACTGGGATGCACATGGCAATAATATTTTAGAAAGTCAATTGATAAACCAAAAAAGAAAAAAATATCATAATTGATTTATTTATTGAGTCATACTCAATTTATTGAGTCATACTGTGAACAGACAAAAAAAAAAATATATATATATATATATATATATATATATATATATATATATATATATATATATATATATATATATATATATATATATATTTTTTTTTTTTTTTTTTTTTTCTTAAGTAATATGGACCCTACCACAAATTAATTTAATGCTATAATTTTTTATTTTTTATGATAATATTGTGTGCAATGTTGTGAGCAGGTACAGAATAATATAAATAAAAATGATTTAGATCATAACTCAAAGCGCAGATAGGGATATTACAGAGGGAAAAAGAAAGAGAAAGATTAAATTATTTACAGATTTCACATGTCTGCGGACTTCTATCATATTGTGTCAGTCGATACCTCTCTACCTGAAGCCCCCAACCCATTAAAGATGGACTTCAAAGATCCCACAGGGCTTGCAAGATTTTCATTGCTGTTGCAAGCTCCAGTGTGGAATTAATATACCTTGAACCTTTGGAAGATACAAGCATTCCTGTGGGGGATGTTTTTCTGGGTAAGGACCCGATGTGGAAGTCTACACAAAGGAAAGGGACTGAAATCGCCTAATTTACAACCACCTTCGGCCTATGGAAGCTTTTGGGAGTGGATTTAGCAACAGACATTTGCCATAAACACTAGGGATGCATTAACAACTCAAGATGAACAAACAAAGAACCATTTTTGGAGAAATGAGAGACTAACCCATTCCCTATCTTATCTGGACCAATAAATCGAAGTTGACATTTTACCCTCATTCCCCCCAGATAAGAGAACCAGATGCCTAAATTGAACTGAAATGACTTTACTTAGATTCACTTTCAGCCGAATCTTAAAACTGTATTAATTGTGTTTGATATCTTTGTACAAGTTCTTTCAGGTTCTCAGCGAAGTCACGAGATGCATTTAAAGACTACTTCCATGATTGTAACTAAAAGTATGACGAAGATAACCCTATTGGAAAATTGACTAACCCGCCTATGGAACCACATTGCCCCCTAGTGGTCTGTAGTCTTGAATAGTTGAAATCCACACGGAGTCAGTAAACTGGACCAGTTATATGCAGTAATGCAACTGTTAAACGATGTTCCTTCTGTATCTTTTTGTACTCCATGGTTAACACAGGAAAATAACATTGTTTGGTTCGCTATTCATATTTCACAACTTTACAGATATTCATCTGAATTTTGAGACCCATAATCATCACCTATGTCACGTTATGTGTATTTGATGTCTATATATGAAAAGTCTATGTTATATCTTTAATCTGCATATCTTAACAAGTTTTGGTGTTTTCAGAATCATTGAGACAAATGCTTTATGAGACAGAAGAAATGGAGAAATAAAGTTTCTTTGTTTTATCCAAAAACCTCTATAAACGTTAGAACAGATCGCCTTACAAATACACCCAGGCAGACGTCACAACAGTTTCAGGTATATCATTGGCTGAAAGTGTAGCGTAAGCCTCCGCGAGTCAAACCAAGGAACCCGCGATCCAAAATCAGTCTTGTCTTATCTTTGGATTCTTCCCTTTGAAACATGACAGAGCAGAAAGAGGAAACCATGGAGTAAAGCCATACATCCATGAGCCAGAGAAACGAGGCAGAAGACAATAGAATGATACAGAGAGAATGAATGATGCAGAAGAAGATAAAAAGACTTAAGACAGGATAGAAAGATGAGGAAGAAGAAGAAAATCCGAACAAAGATAGAAACAGAATGAGGTAAACTAAAGATACATGCTTCTGTGTTTTTGTTCGTCCATTGTCATCCATGTCTTTTTACGTTGCACGTTATTAACCTCCGCTGTTGCACGCCATCACATAGTTTTCCTACCAAGAAAGCCAGCTCCAAGCACACTTCATCAGAAGTTGGTCAGCAACCAACCAACTCTGACATTTGGATAATTTTGTCATTCTGTACAGTGAAGTCCTCGACACCAGCCAGTTCCCATTTCCGGTGGAAAGAAATGACCGCCCAGGCAACTGCAAAGTCCACGGAAGTCATCCACAACCAAGGAAGGCCTTGAGAGCAGAACCAAGAGAAATCCACTCGGACCTCGCGTGGCTACCACCTGCTGTGTTCCAAGCTGACTAAACAGGACTTAGTAAAGTAAGGTCGCCCCATTTTTCATCTTACAGACGGTTAAATGGGTATCTCGAGACTTTCACTAGAATGATGATTAGAATGATAAATGAATCCAAGATGTCAGTCTTTAGCTTCAAATAGTAAGCCAAACTAAACTATTTGAGTAAATCCGGTATCTCTCCATTGCCCATATTTTATATTCAATTCACTAAGTGTTGTATATAATCACCCATATTCAACTCATCTCATGTTTGTTTTCTGTGGGTTTGTGTTGTTTGTTGATTCAAACCGTACGAAGAAGCTGTTGAGGTTGTTGAGTAGAGAGATGTTGTCGTCGCAGGTCTGTGATGCAGGCTTGTAATCCGTAATGGCCTGGATGCCCTGTGTTACGGCCCCTGGCCTCTAGAGAGGATGTGCATGACTATTTGTGTATGCAGATTCGAGTGTGGGAGCACTCTACGGTGATTGGCTGCCTGGGAACTGCAAAGCAACGCTATTGGACCAGCGGGAGATGACGACCCAATCAGTGAGGAATGAGGTCCACCTGCACATGATAAAAGGCTCCTGAAGTCATTTCACCAAGGGGACAGCTTTAGGAAGTCATTTTGTGCAGCTGATCCCCCACTTGGCTTGTTGCAGTCATTTGTTTAAAGACTTACGAAAACGTTGATTGGATTTGTACTTTTCCTTGTTTGTTTGGTTTAGTGTTTTGAGTTAGCCAACTCTAGTGTTTTCAATTAGTTGTTTGTTTGGTTACAGTGTACCCCCTCTTTTGTTTTGGGAACCTTTTTTGTTGTAATAAATTATTTTTACACTTAACCTTCTTTCCTCTGGACACATTTTATGTTACCACCCTGATCCCCTAGACCTGGGGTCGTAACATAAGTGGGGGCTCGTCCAGGATAATTTAAGAGGATCCCTGTGTCTAGAGAGAAATTTTTGTGGGTCACTTGTATTTAACTGATATGTCAGTTACATTCAGCTTGGAGCACTTTTTAGCCGCCCCATCTACTGAGCTTATTAACAGCTGCCGCAAGCACGATCTGCTGCAAATTGTGGACCATTTTAAACTGCAGGTCCCAAAACAGGTCCTTAAACGAGACCTAAAGGCTCTTGTAGTGGATAAGTTGATGGAAGCTGGTATGATTAAAGCTCCTGATCGGCCTGAGGCTGTTGCAGTGCCAAGCCAAACAATCTTGTCTGTGGAAGACCATAAAGATGGTCCGAGTGTGGATGCTGAGTTGGGTGACGGGGGTAGGATCCCGCGTACACTCCCTCGCTATGATCCACTGTCTTCTGGGGGCTCAGAAGGCCGAGATGGAACTCGCGTGAAGGTACGGCTGGCACGTCTCCAAATGGAGGCTGAGGAAAAAGCCCAGGAAAGAAAGCTCAGACTGGAGTAAAGTTAAACAAATTGTTATCCCAACTACATATAGACGAAAGGTTCTGTCTCTGGCACATGAAAGTCAGTGGACTGCTCATTTAGGTGTTACCAAGACATACAAGCTTCTGTTAAAGCACTTTTTCTGGCCTGGTATGAAACGTGATGTTTCACAGTTCTGTCGCAGTTGTCACGTGTGCCAAATAGTTGGTAAACCAAATCAGGTAACACCTCCTGCTCCATTGTGCCCTATCCCAGTGATAGATCAGCCATTTGACCATGTAATAGTAGACTGTGTTGGACCACTACCACGAACAAAGTGTGGAAATCAATATTTTCTCACCATCATGTGTGCTGCTACTCGTTTCCCAGAGGCCATTCCATTAAATAAGATTACAGCAAAATCTGTGGTTAAAGCACTAACAAAATTCTTTTCTGTGTTTGGCCTACCAAAAACTATACAAACCGATCAAGGAACAAACTTCCAGTCAAAGTTATTTAAACAAGTAGCCAAAACCCTAAATATTAAGCATGTCGTTTCATCTGCTTACCACCCAGAGTCCCAGGGTGCGTTGGAACGGTGGCACCAGACCCTGAAGTCAATGCTACGCAAGTACTGCCTTGACACTGGGAAAAGTTGGGATGAAGGAGTCCCCTTTGTATTGTTTCCTGCTAGAGAAGCTGTTCAAGAATCCCTTGGTTTCAGTCCAGCTGAACTAGTATTTGGTCACACACCTCGTGGACCACTCAGAGCTTTAAAAGAAACCTTCTTAGTTCCTGCAGAAGGTTCTAAGAAAAGTGTGACTAAATATGTTCAAACTTTTCGTGAACGCCTGTGTCATGCTAACGCTCTGGCTAAAAAGCACTTGGCTGATTCTCAGAGGAAGATGAAACATAATTATGATAAGGCAGCTGTCAAAAGGGAGTTCAAAACAGGGGATCAAGTTGTCGTGCTCCTACCTGTTCCTGGCTCAGCCCTATCTGCCAAATTTGATGGACCTTATGAAGTCCTAGAGAAAAGAGGAGACAATAACTATGTGATCGGTACCCCTAATCGGCGACGCAAAACCCGTGTCTGCCATGTAAACATGATTAAGTTATACCATCCCCGACCTACACCAGAACCTAGTTGTGTGTGTGTTCCAATGGAAGCCACGACTCGCAGTGGATGAGGTGAACAATCCTGATGGTCTAAGAATGAATTATCCCATTTGTTCTAGCCCTCGTCTTAAAAACTCAGAGATGCTAAAATCTCTGAAGAGCCAGGTTGATCATCTATCCCCTGAACATCAGGAGGATATAACAGCTCTAGTTAACGAGTACACTTGCTTATTCGGTGACGTCCCAACATGCACCACAGTGCTAGAACATGACATAAATGTCCAAAATGCAAAGCCCATCAAGCAGCATCCTTATCGTGCTAATCCTATAAAGCGTTCACTGATGAAACAGGAAACTGAATATCTACTAGAGCATGGTTTAGCTAAACCTAGTCAAAGCCCCTGGAGTTCACCTTGTTTGCTAGAAACCAAGTCGGATGGTACACCACGATTTATCACAGACTTCCGTAAAGTAAATTCTGTCACAGTACCTGACTCGTACCCGTTGTAATAAATTATTTTTACACTTAACCTTCTTTCCTCTGGACACATTTTATGTTACCACCCTGATCCCCTAGACCTGGGGTCGTAACACCCTGCCACAGGCTGCGCGTGTCTCTGCTGTCAATAAAGTGGCTGGTGATCTTTTCTGAGTAGTCCCGTTTTGCCTTTTTGATGCCACGAGACAGGTTGGCTCTCGCTGTTCTTAGGCCAATTCTGTCACCGGCTCTGAAAGGCTTTGTCTCTGGCCCTCAGCAGCCGATGGACATCCCCTGTCAGCCATGGCTTCTTTTTGGCCCGAGTGATGATGTTCTTTGTGTGGGTCACATCATCAGTGCATTTCAGGATGTAGGAGAGAACAGTGTCTGTGAGCTCTTCATTGTCTGTGTGGTTGTTGTGTGTGGCTGCTTGCTTGAACATGTCCCAGTCTGTTGTCGCAAGACAGTCCTTGAGAGCAGACCGAGATCCTTCCGGCCACACTCTAATCTCTTTCCGAACTGGTTTTTCCACTTTCACTCTGGGCCTGTATGCTGGCATTAGCATAACAGTGATGTGGTCGGAGAGTCCGATGTGGGGGAGGGGGGAGGCCTTTTATGCTCCTTTGTGTGATGTGTAGACAAAGTCCAAGGTGTTTTTCTCCCTTGTTGGGAAATTGACATGCTGATAAAGTTTGGGTAGGACAGTCTTGATCAGCATGATTAAAATCTCCAGCAACGATCGTAAATCCATCTGGGTGTGCTGTCTGTTGTTCACTGATGGCTTGGTACAGTTCACAAAGCGCCGCATTCCTGTCACTGCTGCTGGAGGTTGGAGGGATATAAACTGCGACTAGCAAAACCGCAGTAAATTCCATCGGCAGATAGAAAGGACGGCACTTTATGACCATAAACTCCGCCAGTGGTGAACAGTGTCTGCATACTACCACAGCGTCCTGGCACCACGTGTCACGAATGTAAACACAGACCCCCCCGCCGCGCTGTTTACCTCCGTTAACGTGGGCTCTGTCCGCACGTGAGCAGCTGCTCCAGTTGTACTGCGGAGTCAGGGATGTTATCGTTGAGCCATTTTTCAGTGAAGACAAGCACACAGCAGTTACTCACTGTCCGATTCGCTGCCCTCAGCAGTCTGATGTGGTCCATTTTGTTGTCCAAGGATCTCACGTTAGCTAGGATGATGGATGGTATGGCTGGGCGAGTTGGGCTAGCCGCTAGCCTCGTTCGGATTCCTCCACGCTTGCCCCTCTTCTGCTTCCTCGCACACCGTTTCCGATGTCTCTTTACCGGGGGTGTGGTCGCAGGTGAGTCCGGCCGGCGAAGTAATCCTAGCTCCTTGATGGTTGTCTCTGTTGTAGTGTCCAACACGTTGAAAATCTTGCTCTTGCAGATGTCCAGCAGAGCCTGTTGACTGTACTTGTGGTTCAGACGAGACGAACACGACGAACCTTCAGACAAACACTTATTAAATAAACAAAACACTGCATTCTCTGGAGCGTGTGTGGTCGCTGTGTCTACACGCGCCGCCATCTTCTTTGGCGCTTTCTTTGAAACAACAAATCCCTAGTCACCACTTTAAATTAACGGCTCATCAAAAATTCAGCTCTGTATATTGCCGGTGGACATTGTCCACTTCACATACAGTACATTAACATTGGAATATCACGTAATATACTCAAAATGGATGCATCCAGTGGCAATACATATGAATGGAGTCCACTTCAAATACACTGGGTATAGTTCTTATGTATGTGAAATGGACATCCTTTGTAAGATATCAGCCCTGGAGAGCCCCAAAGGCCCAAATATCAAGTTTGTCCAATTCACTTCAAACTTAAGTTGTAGGTCCTCCCTGCCAGAGGTAGCTTTCAGCATTTCAAGTCAAGTCAAAGTTTATTTATATAGCACATTTCATATTGTTACATAGACTCAATGCGCTTTAGTAAAAGAAAGAACAGTTAAAACATTTAAAAAACAAACAAACAAAAAAAACCAAGACTTAAATATACTTAAAACCCAATAAAATAGTACAATACAAAAATCTGTTAAAAATCGAAGTAAAAAAAGAAGTCATTAATCATAAGCTGAAGAAAATAAAAATGTTTTAAGACCCTTTTTAAAAGATATCAGAGATTGAAGTGACCTAAGTTCCAACGGTAATTTGTTCCAGAGAACTGGTGCACAATAGCTAAATGCGCCATGACCTGTTTGCGTGTGAATTCTGGGAACTGTGAGAAGATATTTATTGGAGGACCTTAAGTGACGGGTTGGATTATGTAGAGATAGTAAATCGGAAATATAGAGAGGGGATACGGTTATTTAATGACTTGTGGACGAGAAGTAGTAATTTGAATTAAATTCTTAGTTTTACTGGGAGCCAATGAAGAGATTTAAGAATAGGGGTGATATGGTTAAATTTGGAAGTTCTAGTGAGTATTCTAGCAGCTGTGTTTTGGATAAGTTGTAATTTGTGTAGCATTTGCTTAGTTAAGCCTGGATAAAGTGCGTTGCAGTAGTCTAAGCGACTAGAAACGAGTGCATGTACTAATATTTCAGAGTCATGAAAGGACAGTATGCCACGGACTTTAGAAATGTTTCTGATATGGTAAAAAGATGTCTTTGAAATGTTGGAAATGTGCTTCTGAAAATTAAGGTCAGCATCAAGGATCACTCCTAAGTTTTTAACCTCCTCACAAGGTGTTATGAGGAGAGAAGTAAGAATTGTATTAAAATTATTTCTAAGGGCTTTAGGGCCTACCAACAGAATCTCTGTCTTTGCATTGTTTAACATTAAAAAATTATGGGCCATCCAGGTCTCTATGGCAGAGATGCATTTAGTGAGAGCATCCATAGGACTGGGATCATCAGAGGAAAAAGATATATACAATTGGGTATCGTCAGCATATGAATGGTATGAGATGTTGTGTTGTCGGATTATAGACCCAAGAGGTAGCATGTACAAGTTAAAAAGTAAAGGTCCAAGAATTGACCACTGAGGGACCCCGTATAAAATGGGCATGGCATCATAAAAAATATTATCCATAGAAACGGTAAAAGACCTCCCGCTTAAGTAGGATGAGATCCAGGCAAGCGCTGTACCTTGAAGGCCAACCAAATGCTCAAGACGTTGAAGAAGAATAGTATGATCAACCGTATCAAATGCAGCACTTAGATCAAGAAGAACACGGACTGACAGTTTATGATTATCAGTCGCAATTCTAAGGTCGTTAACAACTCTGACTAGAGCAGTTTCTGTGCTGTGATTTACACGGAAACCAGACTGAAAGGGATCAAAAATGGCGTTCTGAGACAGATAGGAACAAAGTTGCTTATAGACAACCTTCTCAAGAATTTTGCCAAGAAAAGGCAAGTTCGATATGGGTCTATAACTGTCACATTTCAGGGGGTCAAGGCTTGGTTTTTTTAATAGTGGTCTAACAATGGCGTGTTTCAGACAGACAGGAAAAGTACCAGATAGTAAGGATGTATTAACAATTTTAAGTATGTCAGCAGCTAAGCAGCTGAAAACTTGCTTGAATTTCCAGTGCCAATAGATATCAATGGTGTCCACTTCAAATACGCTGGGTCTAGTTCTTATGTGTGAAGTGGGCATCCTCTGTTAACTTCACATACGTTAACATGAGAATGTCACATAAGCCTCGTTTCCACTATTCAGTCCGGTACGGGTTGGTTCAGAACGGTTCGCTTATTTCCGTGTTTCCATTACCACGAAAGCGTCCCATGGTACCCGTTACCATTTTTGTAACCCTTCTGCTTGGGGTACCTAGCACACAGGGCCAGTTCCAGGCTCTGCTCTCCGTTGTTGGTGAGGAGGCTGTGCAGCGGGAGCTCGATGGCGCTGTGCGAAACGAAAAAGTTTTCCAGCTGATTGCCGCAAAAATGGCAGAGAGTGGTTTCAACCGGACCGCGAGCCAGTGTCGCATTAAGCTGAAGAAGCTTGGAGGTGGTTCGAAATTATGGATGTTATTTGTTATTTGCTATTTACACTTCGGCACACACTCCGCCCACCCCTGAGGGTCCCCTTTGTACAGTGGGAACGCAAAGCTGACCCCAAAGCGACCCGACCCGTACCGTTCCGATACGAAGTCACCCGAACCGTACTTACAGTGGAAACGGGGCTATACTTCTAATGGACAAGTCCAGTTGCAATACATATACATATGGCTCAAAAACTTTTTTTTATTTTATAATTCCCCTCTGTGCCCTGCTCATCTATTTAGCCATGTGCGTATTCATCTTATCCGCTACGATGCCTGACAGGAGCTTCTATCTTGCACAGGCAGGTTATTGGCCGGTAGTTGGATGGAACCACCCCCTTTTGGGAATCTTTTTTTATCAGTACAGTCTGACTAACCAGTCTTGGTGGGTCCCATCTATTAGCAAGTTGTTCATTTGTTCTGGTAGGCGTTCATGGGGTGCTGTTAGTTTCTTTAGCCAGTAAGTGTGTATCATGGTGCAATCCAACTCTTCATACTTGAGACTCTTTCTTGGATGTTTGTCACCGTAATGGTTACTGGTTCCTGTTCTGCGAGATTGCTGTGATCAGCTCTGAGATCCATATGCTCTTCCAGTATTATTCAGTCTCAGCCCTGGGTGGGTCTATTCTCATCTTAATACCCTGTAACTGAGTGTACACTTTGGATTGTTCAGAGGAGAACATCTTATTCATTCTCCTGGCTTTAGTTTGTCTAGTGTACCTTCTAGTTTCCTCTTTATTGCCCCTCTCTGAAGCTCTGATAACTGGCTAACCTCCCTCCGTGTTGCCTTGATCTTGGCCTCCAACGTTTATCTCCATGAGGGGTTTATATATGTGTGTGTGTGTGTGTGTGAGGGCGAGAGAGAGAGAGAGAGAGAGAGAGAGAGAGAGAGAGAGAACCCAGACCCATTTTTCCTTAAGGAAAAATGATTGGGAATATAAAAGAGTATATAAAGGTGTCACAAGAGCATGGAAAATGACAACACAAAAGTACAAAAACGAACACTCTGACTTCCTACAGTGCTCACTTTAATCTAACATTAAGTGTATGCACACAAACATGCATATTAGAGAACCTATACATGACTGTCAAGATTTGTTGCAATAAAACCTAATTGTAGCCTAATGATGCATGGAGTCATTAACCTTCTGACAGAGACCCAGGAAATTGCTGCTATATTTACACACACATACTGTTGATGTACATATGAAAGCATACACTAGGGGCTTTCATATGCTAGAGCTCCAGTTTCCAGTGTTCCAGTATTTTTATCTGATCGGGTGATCTACATACTGAATGTGCACACACAGCTTGCCAAGGTTAATTAATTTGATACTATCAGGTGACTAGGAACTATGATTAAGAAGCTGCTAGTCAAGATACACATTGATTTCTCATTTTCTTTTAAACTCATACAGAACTTAATGAGCTGTGGAAATATTCAAAATTTCACCCTACTTAATAAACCACAAGACCAAAACCATAAGATGAATTTTTTTTCAGGCATTACATTTCTCATCTAGTGCAGGGGGAAACGTTTTTGACTAAAACTGAAACTTCCCTTGTTATGCTTCCCTTGCTTGTGCAAGGAAGTATAACCAAACAATGCTTTTCACTTCTATGACTGTTTTATTTTTCTCTTGTGGATAAGATGGATTTGAAGATAGATTTATGGACACAGAGGCGAAACTCAAGCATCTGCGAGGCAGATTGTAAGAGAAATGACAGACTGGGAAGCTTTCCCTGGAGGGATTTTGTCAACTTGGTTTATTTTATGTTACAGGCTTTTAAAGCCTGTAAGGCTCAAGGCTTTTTCTTAATTTTTAATGAAGTAACTGTCAGCAAAAAGTGTCAAATCCTGAGATCGTTCAACATTTGAGAGGACCTTCTGTGCTGTTAAAGTGTTTAGTATAAAATAAAATGCAGTAACAGTACAAGTAGTATGAAACCTGTAAGCCCGCTTATATCTGAATAGACAGGCTAAGGCTAGAAATATCTTATATGCCTCAAAAATACACCTGCTATACATAATTTAAAAAAAAATACACAACTGTAATTGTAATCATATCTACTCATCCTTTCATTATGGAAAAGTGATTTAGATGAGCAATTTCTTTTCTCCTCTTCAACTTTTATTTCTGGCTTTAATTGCAGCAACTTTGTAGCAGCCACTATTAGAGTGAACAACGTAGAATTTTTCACAGTTGTTTGTTATTCACCTTGTAAGAAATACACAGCTATAATTCTGCGATAGAGATTAGCCATCTGGTGCAAAGACTGCTGCTTTTACAACCATATCCAGAAAGAAAGCCTGTTTTACTTATCAAGCTGATAACTTACCTTCTGATACCATTTTGGCTTAATTCTTTGTGTTAGAGTTAGTGAAGTTAGATAAACAAAATATATCGTTGCTTCAGAAGAAATTTCATGGCTTCACTCCTTTATCAAACCATCTATGAGGTGGCATCAATACCCAGAGATGGTAGGCTAATGCACCACCTCCTGGCCTAACAAAGTCCAATGGAAGGTCATGAAACTGTCAAGAAATTTATTCTATTAATTTGTGTCCTGGGACATAAAATCCCCCTTTTTTAATGAAGCTGGACCCACACACGACATTTCAATACAGAGAGATCTAATAAAAATATTTAACAAAATTTAATTTTTATTGAATTTGAAATAATTTGACGATTAGATTGTGATCCATCATCATGGAGCGGTGACATGAAAAAAGGAGGATAGAATAAACCCTCCAATCCCCTTTTCCTCTCCAAAAGACACAGAAATGTGTGAACAAAATAACCTCCTCTCTGTGTTCAGCTACAAAAATACTGTAGGATATTTTTGCATTAACCACAGTGTTAATTTTCTGTCTATTGGCTGTATTGTTTATTCACTAAGAGCAGCCAACACATCCAGTTTCAATTTCAGGCTTCTATCAGCACTTTAACACCCTCCTTATTTCTGTGATGGAGTCCCAGACAATGATTCTGGTGCTACTGGTGTATCATAATTACCTGGACACAAACCTTAGTTCAACAGCAGATTGATTGACCTTCAATCAGCAGATGTAAGTACAACAGTGTAACACTGGCTGTACATCGGTTTGTGCCAAACCGTCATAGAATGTTATTTGTTGCTCAAATCAATGTATGACATTGTATGATTTCTTTAGATAGGGGACGTTATCATAAAAGAACTTGTATAATTACATATTATATATTTTTAACATACATACATCTATCATGTTATTACACTGAGGATCAGGAATTTCAATGAATACCTGATCAATAAATTAACTTTATTGTGAATTGTGCCTGCGGTAAAATTTCTTTTCATGTGATCTCCACAGCTACAAACTTGAGGTTTGGAGGTTTGGTGTCTTGGCTCGAGAGGGGTCTAGCTGCAGACCTGCAGAGATTGGCTCAGACCTTCACTCTTTCATCCACATTCTCTTATGTTAAATTGGATTGGGTGTGATGATAATAGCTACCAAATAAAAAAAAAAGCATGCGCATCAAATGCAAAATCAGCATCTCTGTCATTGTGTTTTTTTTCATTCTACATACAGTAATTGCAGTACTTATAATTGAATAGTATTTCTCACAGTGTGATCAGAGAATTGGCATGTTATGTGAGTAGTACATAATTGGCATAATCAAACCCTCTTTCAATCCTTTAAGGTTAGTATTTTCAGCTTTTTCCATCTCAAAACTTATAGTCCTTAGACCTGATGGACTCGAGTGACAGCCAAAGCCTCAGTGTAACACAACACAGTGAATTAGGGTAAATAGGGTAGCTCATGTATCTGTTATATATATATTTTATAACATCTATTCCTCCATCTTTACACCTCAGTTTTTGATTAGTATTGTGGCCTTTCAGTTGAGTTGCCAAGTAAACTTATTTCGGTTAATTCAACAAACTTCCTTAAAAGGAAAAAAAAACATACTGACAGCCCTGCAGCTGGCCTGGATATTAAACAGAAACTCAAGCTGTGGTACATGAGCAACCAGTTACAATCTTTTCCAAACCACCGTCAAGTATAGATGGTGGCAAATCTAACCTTCCAGCTAGTGAAAATGGAAGAAATGTCACTCAAATAAATAAATATATAACACGCACATGGGAAATTGAATGTTTTCTCTTAAGAATAAGTTGAAACTTTCTTCTCCACTGCCACCCTCCTTTCCTTTCCCAAAGAAAATTACTTGTGAGGTATTCACATTTTCTTTATTATCATAATGTATATGTGACTTCACTTGTCCAGCACAAACAGTAGAAACATAAAAAATGTATATGTCTACAACAACAAATCTTCTCAATGGTATTATTCCTTTGTCAGTTAGTAATTACCTCCGCCAAGGAGGTTATGTGATCGCCCGAGTTTCTGTTGGTTTGTCTGGATGTCTGGATGTTCGTCTGTTCGTCTGTTCGCTGCAATCTTGCGACCTGCCACAAGGTGGCTTGGCTTGGTTGTTTCGTTGTCGTTGAGGGAGGGGTAGGAGGGGGTGCGCAGGTGGAAAGCTTACACTAACTGCGCAGGGGGGCAGGTAAACACAAATGGAAGCCGTCTTTAGGCTGAGTTATACTTCTTTTAACTGCCCTTGCGCTTGGGTCTTGCGCTTGTGTTAATGGCTCGAGACGTTTATGCTTCATTTAGCTTTGCCGGCGCTTGCGTGTGCTGCGTGGCGATTCACCGCCAGGACAGTAGGTGGAGTAGCGGCTTTTTTCAATGACAAGCCTACTATGATGAAAGGAAATTCACCGCCAGGACCTCTTCGAGTGGATTCATGCTTCTACTTCTTGTAAATAGCCGGTATTTTGTCAGATTTTCAACACCTTGGGGGTCTAAACTACTTTCTCGCCTGAAAATGTTTCAAATGTTGCTAAAGTTATATATTTACAGAGTTTATAGCTTAAGGGAAATCAGCTTTTCAGGCTGGCTGATTTCGGATCGGACAGGAGTGAAGTGCACTGTGTGTAAACGTTCTGCATACTGTCTGATTGATGAGTATGCCGTTTTCAAGTAGTAGGCTTGCGTCTCTTGCGTGAAGTTTAGAAAATTGAGGTGACACACGCAAGCACGCAAGGGGGGGCTTGCAACCGCGCAAGGGCTTGCGTTTCTTCTTGCGTCTTGCTTTGCGTCTTGCGTTACCGACTATAAACCAGGCTTCTGCCGTTTCTGAGAAGTCGCATCTGAAAGATAGCATCTTAACTTTGTAAACCTTTTCAATCGGAACACGAGCCAGCTGAATCTATGCACAAGTTTAAGCAGACGCATCGCTTTCTCTCGGACGTGGTGGATTGCGACGTTAATCGTTTCAGACCATTCACTATAATATATGGGTGGATAAAAAAAATGCGCTTATAAAACAAAGCTTCATTGGCGGAGGTCTGCACTCTCTGAGTGCATTTCTAGTTTAATATATGTTCCACTACTCCATACTTTGCATCAGTGTGCATATTTCCTTTTAATGATCATGTTCTATAAAACAACTCAGTCAGTATTGGCAAAAGTACACACATGTACATGTGCATTTTTTGTGTATTATAATGTAAATCTTTTCCATTGGTTTAGTCTAATTTTATGTCCATTTTCAAACAATTTCATTTTCTTTCAATATGTTCAACCTACAAACCAATGTAGGTTGAGTAACTTTTGCTATATTTCAACCTACTAAAGTTTGAAATATAGCACAAAAAAGAAGAAATGATATGATTTGGAAATTATTTAGATTGTAAGGCATTTCTTCAAGTATGGCCGAGGGTGCCAATAAGTCTATAGTACAGAAAGTGCGCAGCTGCTTTCTTACAGAAAAGGCAGAAATTGATTACTTTCCCAAAGCAGAGACTTCCAAGCTGGCAACCTTACAGAGAAACATCAGCCCCCCCCCTTCTCTCTCCTCAGCATCCAATAATTCATCGATAGACTACTCCACCGTGATGGCCTCCAGCTGGAATAAATAGAAAGCTAACAGAAAAAAGTACAGTGTGGGAATGATAAAATATTCAGGAGATTTGACAGCTCAGTTTTCAGCTGTACATACTGCTCTAATCTATGACTGGAATGCCTACCAAAGCATTGCATCAAATTCTAGCTGTGACTTGTCTGTTTGTTCTCCATCTTCCTCTTTGGACAGTGGCGGCGCTGTTCCTAATTGTCCTCATTACTCCCACCTGCGGCTGATCCTGTAGCTCCGGTTTATAAGTTCCACTTCCTCCTCTGCTCTGTACCAGATTGTTGCTTATCCTCTCATGGAAACCACACCAGCCAAGTTCTTTCAAAAAGTTTATATTGTGTCAAGTGTTTTTGGAACTCTGTTAAAATTTTCTGCCTTACCTTTTACAGAATATCTGGAGACTACTTACCTGGTTAACAATCCACGAACCTGCCTGAAAGAATCAAGACATGACACTGTAGCGTTATTGGGCATTTATATATGCATCAAATATAAGGATTTATAAGACGTTCTCACTGTCTCAAATAAACCTTAAACCTCGAACTTAGGGCACCACCTCTTTGATTGGTTTAACTTGTTTAAGTTACAGTTCAGAGAGGAAAACTGTTAAGATAATAAAATGGGTAGTCTCATTCTGATTCGTACGTTCTGTTTGAAGTGACAACCGACTTAGTAACTGTCCATGACGCTCTTAAATGGATTAATACAAACATTTATTCAACATTGCACAGGTATATAGGTGTATAAACAATTGATAAGAGACAGAATATGGGTATTTTGCAATAGTTATAAGGAAACACGGTTGAAAGGGAGAGATAACTTAGCTAAACGGGAGGACTAGTGACCTGGGGTTAAAACGTTAATACTAAGTCTGGGCCTTCACACGGAGCTGCTATGGCTAATCACTTCGGCCGGTTATTTCCTACGGATCTCTGCACAACCATCACTTCCAGAGGAAGGATTCAGCATTCCGAGTTCAGCAGAGTTCCACTGCGCCAAAGATATCAGACTTCAGCACCTTACTTTGCCGTAGAGTAGCGTGGTTCTTTTACAAGGTGAGCGTCAGTCCTTGGAGACCACGTTTCCTTGGTTACCAGCGGCTGGTCGTTGTTGTTGGAGACCACGTTTCCTTGGTGACCGGCTGGGTGACGTTGAGTCGACTGTTCTTCTTCTTGGGCCGGGCGGTGTGAGTTAGCAAACACTCGCGTGTATCGGACCAGACTTTTATAAAAAAAAAAGGGAAGTCTAAAAAAAATGGGAATTAATAGTTACGGAGTAAAACAGAGAGAGGACAAAAGAGTTGCGGGGGAAGGCAAGATTACAAGAGGTCAAAAATTGTAAGCGTAAGCTGAGGGGACAAAGGGAGTGGTCAAGGCTTGGAGGACCACCGGGAGGTCCCAGAGTTGCGGATTTTGAGAGTAAGAAGTAAGAGAGCTAAGAGGTAAGAGATAAGAGAGCGAATCTCTGGCGCGTCTCGGGTTTTAAAGTCGAGGCCACATGTCAGCTTTCGTCCAAACAGCGTTTTACTGACCCCCAACCCAAAAAGCTAAAAAGGGGGGTGGAACTGAGAACAAAAGGGAAAATTCTCTCTTTCAAACGCATTTACCTACGTTACACTGATTTATACAATATAATGTTCCTAACAGACAATAATGTCGCATAAAAGCAGGCATAAACACAAATATGAGCATGAAACAGTTATCAGCATACAATACTTCATATTATCATGATAAAAATGGTAATGACAACTTTGCTTGCTGTTAAATAGAATGATCTTGAGTGATACCTGTGGGATTAACACCATTGGGTTATGCATTGTACATAATGAGAACATTAAAACATCCATAGTTATAAGTGTCCTTGGTCATTAGGCTGACATTGTGAAAAGTGTCCGTCATCTGTGCCCACTGGGTGGTGCTGTGGTTCCATGGCAGAGTTTCTATTAAATCCAATATTCCATAACTTGGTAAATACTTCATGTAAAAGAATGGCGAATGTTTCAAAATGATCTGTAGATTTATGCAGTTCCGATTTTAACAGTTTTATTCCAGTCAAAGTGAGGATTATGGGTGATTTTCATTCTCCTTAAAAGAGTAGAGAGTTGAACATTCCTTGGCTGGTACCAGGCAGGAGTTGAGCTTACATCTGCTTCCGTTATCAGGAGGTGTCCTGCATAATTTATTGGTCGTAGCTGGTTTGGGGGAGTGAAGACTCAACAAAGGACCCCATTTGGTTGGGTTCACATCTGGCTCCGTTATCTCCTTTGGGCTAATCCGTTGAAAGGGTCATAAACAGTGAAATGTTTTCGATGTCAAGACATTTGAAAAAGGGGGGAAGGTTAATGTAAACATCTCCGTTCTCTGTCTTTCCTGAGAGCACGCTACAACACAGAGTCACAGCCAAACCTCTCGGGGCTCCACAGGAGGGCCATGTAGCACCCCTACCCTCTTAACCTTTACCTGTTCACTGGGAATCACTGGAGGAACCATTCTACTGTCGCCGCTACGTCCCTTTCCCGCTGTACACTGTGCATCTTCACCCTGGAATGCTCAAGGTTTTCACTTCGTTCCTCACTGGTCAGTAATTCACTTCAGTTACATAAATATATTCTAAAGATCAAAGAAAATTCAATAACTCATCTCTTCTTTCATAAAGTCAAGGGCAGCATTGGGGAAATACAGTATACCATCCAGCAAAGAAACACTATTCATTCAGTTCATCCTTCTTTATTGTAAATAAAACTTTTACTTTTTATATTTCTGCTTTCAGTCTCCTCTTTAATCCTGCCTGTTCATCTGCCTTAAGACTTGCTTTATTGAACTCACCTCAGTTTTACTCCCTCCTTTTGATACATCAGCAGAGCTTGCTGTCCACTTGACTTTTGTTTTTGAATCTCAATTATTATTTTTTTTTTTTTTACTTTTATCTTGATTTATGTTAGCTCTCTGCATCTCAGTCAACCATTGGTGTGAATCTGTGAGAGCATTCTTCCATCTGTTCTTTACTCTTTCACTTGGGTTACTTGCTTGTCCTTTACTGGGTAACCATCCATTGCACCTTGTCAACTATCAGGAGTAGAAATTATTATGAGTGCAAAGTGAACTTTAATCTGAATAAATAAAAAAAATATCAGCACAGTCAAACTATTAATCATTGGCATTATCTTCTGAGCCAGGTGGGGTCAGAAGATAATGCCAATGGAGCTCCTATCTAATGCGGCCAAGGGTGACCACTTGCTCCAGTTATTAATGTCTCAAAGACATATTTGCATACACTTAAAATGAATTTCCTCTTGAGTAAACTAACATTTCCTTGTGACACATACTTAAAGAGCACAATTTTTCTTTAAAAGGAGGCTGAGATGTATCTCACAGACAAGAGAAAGCATAAATAAAGGCATAGCCATAGGTCACTTAAATTCCCAGAAAAATTAAAGCCGTTTCTCAATATACGTTCTTGTCCGTACTTGTGTTCTTGTGAAACGTCATCAGTCGCAGCCCAAGTACTGTTCCAATACACAAGTTCGCATTTCGCCGAGAACGGTGAAAGTTCCCGGATGTGTTCTCGACACGCCCATTTTACCGAGGATGCATCGGTAGCTAACTTGTGCTAACTTGTCAGCGCAAATATCCCACAACGCACTGCGCTCCTACCCGAGACGAAATCAACAGGCTGAAGCTGATTTAATTTTAGCTCTAAACTCTTTAAATATATCACTTTATCCACGTTTAAAACATTTTGAGGCGAGAAAGTAGCCCTTTAGATCCCGATTTTATCGTTAATTTGTCTTAATACCAGCTATTTACAATTTTGTTCGGAAGAATTCTGCGCCTCAAACTTGTCAGCGCAAATATCCCAGCATTCCACACACACACAGACACATTAGAGCGAGAGAGAGCACTTGGATGAAAAAGCCCAGCTGTTTAATCAGAGCAGGCTACCTCGGGCACGAAGAACGCATCGTCTCAAAACTGAAAACGGAGCATGTGTACTTGTGATCTCCCGAGTTCATTCTTCCGAGGTTGACTAGCAAGAACATTCTCCTCAAGAACACAAGTCTGTTCTTTGCATTCTTGGTATTGAGAAACGGCCTAAATCTTTTGACACCATGATTAGTGTTGCTATTTGGTTGCCAAAAATAAATGTTGCCTTTTAGGCTATCTTCTTGTAAATTCTCAGTTTTCTCTTATGTTGCCATTTTCCTAAAACTATTCTGGCTGTGAGTGTAACGTTGTTAAAAATGCATCTTATTATTTGTTATTTCCAAATCGTATTTGTAAGTTTTATTTATCATTTCATGATTATTTTGAGTATTTATGAATTTTATCTCTAAGCTATATTCATTTACCATTATTTTATACATTTTCCCTGAGTTAATTACACACCTGCACTCTGTCCTTTTTGTTGCTCCTGGGCTTCTGTAGCCCCTCCCCTCTGTCCTCACAGTCCCGTTGTGTTTTGCTGAGGGTATAGTCCAGGCAAAGTAGCATTTTACGATGGACTAATTGTAAAAGACGTTTTTTCAGCTTATATCATTTCTATGAGATGTCCAGAACAACATACTAAAAGTCCTAAGAAATCCTAGTTGGGGAAATATGTTATATTCTCATGAATCTGAGATGTATGCCAATACGGCCAGGCAACAATACACCTCAATGGGGCTATTTTTTCCCCTTACTCCTATCAAAATGAAACTTTACACAATGAAAGTACCCATGAATAGTAATTTTTTTTGTATTACAAGTTTCTTTGAAAATAAATTGTTAAATGCAAATGAGCTATACACTAATCGAATATGCCCAAAATACATCCAAATAGGCCTATTTTTTTCTTTTACTCCTACCACAATAAAAGTTCACACAATGAAAGTGTACATGAAAAGTAAAACATTTTGTATTAGAAGTTTCTTTGAAAATTAATTTGAATATGCACATGAGCTCCACCCTTATACTAATTTGCACAGGCAGAAACACTATTCATGTATGACAAATACATCGGCCCAATCTTCATCCAATCATCCTACTGCCAATGGGTGATGGCAATGCTGCTCTTAGACTGGCCTCTAACCTGAAAACTGCCTCGCTTGGTAGTACCTGCCAGGGGTATAACCCCCGCCGGTATAGTCTTCAGTGTCACGGAGGCACACAAGCCTCCCCACCACAACAAGGTAGCAACAACAGGGGAGGTGTTTTTTTGTGTTTTTTAATTTAATTTAATTTTTTGGGGGGGTTTTTCTAGATTTTTTTAATTTACTTATTCTTTATTAGTTTTGTTCTTATTCATCTGATAAATCAGGCAACTGTGAGTTTGTGCAGCTAGTACCACGACATTCTCCGCAAATGGCAGTGCAAGGGAGTCCATGTCTTCTGCATGTGCATTTCTTTGTGCTGCAGTCTTTCCTGCAACTACAGCGGACTACATCGAGTATCTCTGGTGGTGCCGCAGGCTGATCTGTCATTATTGGCGTAAATCTCCCATCCAAAACATACCACCCCCAGTCTTTTGGGGTCCATATGTTCACTTTCCCCTTTCCACTCCATTATCTGGTAAAAGACCCGAAGACTGTGGAACTTTGCAGCTGTTGATGTTGGAGGGAGAGTTTGAGGTTCCACTGGAGGCGAGTTCTGAGTGGCTTTCTCACAGAATCGCCTGTATCTCAGCATATCCATACCATTCATCTTTTTTGCCCCCATACAGTGATACCAGAACTTTCTCACCTGCTGCAATAATGATGCCTTTTCCCACATATTCCTGTGACTGGCTGAACACCTTAGCTTGTTCAAGAAAGCTAGTGTCATTCTTGACTTTTTTCAGTGCCATTCCCTTTCCTATGCCAAAAAGATGAGATGTAGAATCACAGCCTAAAATGGCATGGATAAAGAGGAGATTGTCACACACCTTGGGACCAAGTAACTCCTTCATTTGCTTTATGCACCATATCCGTCTTGTTTTTGTTGCTTTCTTTGGTTCTGGTGCCAGAAACAGCTCCTGTGCATTCAGATCAGCATGATGTAACAAGAGTACTGACAAGTCTGTGTCATCACCTACTAAGACTGTGTCTTTTGTTCTGGCATTGTGTAAAGTTTCATTTTGATAGGAGTAAAGGAAAAAAAATAGCCCCATTGGGGTGTATTTTGGGCATATTCGATTAGTGTATAGCTCATTTGCATATTACAATTTATTTTCAAAGAAACTTGTAATACAAAAAATGTTACTGTTCATGGGTACTTTCATTGTGTAAAGTTTCATTTTGATAGGAGTAAGGGGAAAAAATAACCCCATTGGGGTGTATTGTTGCTTGGCCCTACTGGCACACATCTCGGATTGATGAAAATTTAACATATTTCCTCAACTGGGATTTCTTAGGACTTTTAGTATGTTGTTCTGGATACCCCATAGAAATGATTTATGCTGAAAAAAAATCTTTTACAATTAGTTCCATTTTTGGCTCAAAAATTAGTTACTTTGCCTGGACTAGTAAGTTGTGGGGAAAATACAGCAGTGACATCGTGTCATTTTCTTTGAAAATTTAGCCATTTATGATTTAAATATTTGTTGTACATTATTCTCTGTTATATACTTTATGTTACCAAGCTGTCTTGTGTTAATTTTTTTAATCATTAATATAAGTTTTATGGATGTTTTTAGGTTCGCGTTTTTGGCGCGATTTATCCATGCGTTAGGTTAGCCCATAGCATCAGGTTGCTGGTTTGCACTTCCTGGCGGTGTTTAACATTCTATGTGTATATGTTTAGGAGCAGAGGTGTAGGGAGAGACATAAGGCTAACAACCTCTGTTGATGTCTTCTGCAGGTATGTGTTTTTCATTTTTGGGTTATGAATTTTGTTTCTGTTTTGTTACTTCACCCCACGCTCTTGTGTTAATCTCGCCACGAGGTGGCAACGTTTTCTTCTCGTGTATTAATGTTTGTTCTATAAAATGTTCTTCTGTAAAAGAAAATTTAAACCTCTGACAGTCCCGTTGTGTTTTGCTGAGGGAGCAGAGGTGTAGGAAGAGACATAAGGCTAACAACCTCTGTTGATGTCTTCTGCAGAAAATTAAATACAGAAAAGCAACGTCTTGAGTCCTCTTCCTACATGCCCAAATACACACCCGTTACACTGGTGCCGTGACGCTTTGGATCTTCAGATCAGCTTGATGCTCATCGCCGTGGATGCTGTGCTACTTTCCTGATCTACACTTCAAGATTTTTATGTGGTCAGGTGGATGAGAAACTGTGGTTCAGGGCACTCTGCTTTAATTTTTTTTTTTTACCCTCAGTGAGTTGATGACTTTTTGATTGCTGATATTATTCTTGCACTCTCAGTTAACTTGTTTTTCTACTCCATTTTGTTTATGTGTTAAAAGCAGCTGCTGAAATAACGATGGATGGGTTTGGTAGTCCTGCTTTATCTAAAGGTAGGGGTGTTTGGTTCAGTGATATTGCTGGCAGTAGAGCTGTGGGACATTCAAAGTTCACACCTGATGGTTGTACAGAATCAGGGTTAGGTTTGAGCCCAGGTTTTAATCCTGTTGGTGTGATAATGAGGGAGAGTCCCCTTACTTCCACCCCCCGCAGTGATGTTGATGACATTCGCCACCTCACAGACGTGGTCGGGCAGTTTGGTGCTCAAATCGGTGAATCCATTGTTGCTAAGCTAATGTCAGCTGGTGTTGTTAACATGAATAGTGACCACCAGCCTACCTCAGCCACCCAGAACAGTCCATGTGACGTTAACAGACATGAACTCCCACATGTGACAGTCCATGTTAGACCTGACAAAGTGCTCCAGACATTCAGAGGTGACAACACTGACAAATACCCAGTCCAGGACTGGATTGACATGACTAAAGTTCACCTCAGAAAACAAAACATTCCTGTATGCGAACAAGCAGAAGAAATCATGAGCCACTTAATGGGCAAGGCCAGAGATGTCGTGAAGATTGCCTTGCGTAGTGATCCTGCACTTGGTGTTACACAGAGACCTGAATTGATGTACGATGTTCTTTTCCATTATTTCAGTGAGGCTCCCTCATGTCTCCCTCTCGCTGACTTTTATGCTACTCTGCCCAAGCACAGAGAGAACCCAGTCGACTACTGGATAAGATTGAACAAATCAGCAGACTTAGCTCTTGAGGGCCTGCACAGGCGAGGGAAGCAGATGGAAGACATGAATGATGAAGTGGCTCTCATGTTTGTCAAACACTGCCCTGACCCGGAGCTGTCCTGCACCTTAAAATGTAAGCCAATTCATGAATGGACCTCACGTGATGTTCAGCTGAGAATCGATGATTATCAGAGAGAGTTGAGGGCTTGTGGCAGAACCACTGATGCTACACAGCTGAAAAGCCACATCACCACCATCACCCCTGAGGTGCCCAGCCCACAATCATCGAGCCTAGCGGCGTATGAGCAGTGCCACACTCCAAGTCCATTACCCTCACCCTTCTCTCTCCAAGCCCAACGTCATTTGTGTCACCCTCCTTGCCCCTCTCCAGTGCCTGTCTCAGTTCACGGGGGTCCCCAACATGCTCAGAGCCAAGCCTCGGTACCAGTTGTGGCACAAAATCTCCAGCAGTCAGAGGAGAGACTTCTCACTCGTATGGTTGACATGTTTCAGGAGATGATGGGGAAAATGCAGCAGCGCAACACTTCTCATCCTATGCGAGGTGGGAGGCTCCAGCGTGTTCCTCGTGAGCGACGTACCAGAGAAGCAGGTTGTAAAGTCTGTAATGATTCAAGCCACACCACCATTTCACACTGCATGTCTGAGAGACTGTGTTTTGGCTGCTTTGCCCCTGGCCACACCAGACTGACCTGCCCTGCTAATAACTCCTCTCAATCCCAGTCTGCGGGAAACTAGCCGACCTGTATTCAGAGGGAGGCAGTACAGGTCACACCACAAACTCCCAAACCGACGACATGTCTGATGCTGAGACTGTTTACACATCTGTGAGAGACTCATGTAGTGTCTCTGAAGTCGTTGTTTATCAGAATGTTCACAGAATTGGCAGCAGTGACTGTCTCTTCTACACAACTGTGGACATGGGTGGGACAGTTAAAATTGGTGGAATGTTGGACAGTGGGTCAATGGCCTGCAGCATCAGTGAGACAGCGGAAGTGAAGCTGAGAGAGGCTGGAGTGATAACAGATCAGAGACTGATTGATGTGAATGTGGTCCTTGTTGGATGTGGCGGACTTCGTGTTAAGCCAAAGTGTGCTTTTGATGTGGTGATGGAAGTGTATGGCTGTAAAATGTTAGTCTCCACACTTGTTGTTCCAGGACAGCATGACGAGTTGATACTAGGGACCAACGTTATAAAGCACATCCTGCATCAGTCCAAGCTATGTGAGTCCTACTGGAAGACAGTGTCCGGCCCTTGCCCAACCGGAGACCCAGAAACTGAACATTTCCTGTCCATGCTATCTGGACTGAATCCCTGGAAAGGTGACGATGTTCCTGACAAGGTCGGTACAGTAAGGTGTAACTCAGCTACCAGCCTCGAGCCTGGCCGTGAATATCTCATATGGGGAAAAATGCCCAAAAACACTGCTGTTTCCCCAGGCAGCACCGTCATGACTGAGCCAACGTCATCCCGCTCAGCTCCCAGAGGTGTTTTAGTTGCAAAGATTGTAACTATATTATGGGATGACAGATGGGTCCCACTGAAGCTCATCAACACATCTAACAAGCCTGTGTTATTGAGGCGCAAAGCTGGCTGATGTCTACCCCGTCGTGGCACTTGAAGACATGGATGTTGCAGAGCGCTCAGAGGTTCCCCTTGCTGGCTGCACTCAATCAGCCGTGCCGGCAACTGCAGACTCAAATTCTGCTAAAGACAAGCTCAGGTCAGTTGGGCTCAGTGATGTTGATATGGAGTCATGTGAAGTTTCAGAGGGCTGCAAGAGGAGAATGGCTGACCTTGTTCTGCAGTATGAGGATGTCTTTTCACACCACCATCTTGACTGTGGGGAGGCGAAGGGCTTTGTACATCGCATACACCTGTCAGACAGCAGACCATTCATGCTCCCATACAGGAGAGTGCCCCCTGGCCAGTACCAGAAGCTGTGCCAAGTGCTGAGTGAGATGGAGGAAAAGGAGATCATCAGAAAGTCGACCAGTGAATACGCATCACCATTGGTGCTTGTGTGGAAAAAAAATGGAGATCTCCGCATTTGTACAGACTTTCGCTGGTTGAACAGGAGAACCCTGAAGGATGCTCATCCCCTTCCTCACCAGGCAGATTGTTTGGCAGCACTGGGAGGTAACTGTCTGTTCAGCACGATGGATTTGACCTCCGGGTTCTACAATATGCCACTCCATGAGGACGAAAGGAAGTACTCAGCATTCACCACTCCTATGGGCTTGTATGAGTACAACCGTCTGCTACAGGGCCTCTGCAACAGCCCTGGGAGCTTTATGCGCATGATGACCAGCATTTTCGGAGACCAAAACTATCTGAGTCTACTGTGTTACTTGGATGATCTGTTGGTGTTTGCCCCTGACGAGGAAACTGCCTTGCAACGGCTGAAGATGGTGTTTTTTGGGGCCAGCTTCATAACTTGAAGCTGGCCCCAAAAAAGTGTTTCTTTCTCAGGAGGTCTGTCAAGTTTCTCGGTCACATAATAGATGAGAATGGTGTTTCAACAGACTCCAGTAAGGTTGAGAACATTGCAAACATGGCGACCTCTGACCTCATGGAGCCCGATGGCGTGACCCCGTCTCAGAAGAGGATAAGGTCCTTTTTGGGGATGGTAAATTACTAGCAGCACTTCGTGCCCAGGTACTCCGCCATTGCCAAACCGCTCTTTGATCTACTGAAGAGTGGGAAAAGAAAAGGCAAACACCACAAGACCGAACTGTCAGCCAGGAAGTTGTGTGCCTCTGACTGGACAGCAGAGCAGGAACAGTCTTTTGAACACCTGAAGTCCTCACTGATTCACAGTGCTGTTCTGGCTCATCCAGATTTCACCCGTCCCTTGATGCTGTCAACTGATGCATCCCTGGATGGCATAGGTGCTGTTCTGTCTCAGGTTCAGGAGGGTGAAACACGAGCCAGGCCCATTGCTTTTGCCAGCAAGTCATTGTCTCAGTCCCAAAAGAATTACCCAGCTCACCGGTTAGAGTTTCTAGCCTTGAAATGGGCAATCTGTGACAAGTTCAGTCACTGGCTGAAAGGTCACAAATTCACAGTCTGGACTGATAACAACCCGTTGACTCACATCCTGACAAAGCCAAAACTGGACTGCTGTGAGCAACGCTGGGTGG